>NC_134782.1:33339368-33351868 GCF_046742065.1 Oratosquilla oratoria
CATCTTGATTTTTTGGATTTTTTCGCTGTACCCGTTCACCAATTATTTTCCAAACGTTCTCTATTGGATTTAAATCCGGGCTTTGAGCAGGCCAGTCCATCACATAAAGTTCTTCTTCAGTAAAGAATGATTTGACCTTCTTGCAAGTGTGGCAAGGAGCATTATCTTGCATGAATATGGGACATTGAACCCTTGAAGATCTCAAATATGGAAGGGCATGCTGTCGAAGAATCTGTTTATACACCTCTCCGTTGATCTTCCCATGCAAGCAAACAAGAGGGCCAGTACCAGCAGCAGAGATGATCCCCCACACCATCACACTTCCTCCGCCGTGTTTCACAGTTTTCTTCACACATTTAACGGACAATCTTTCGCCAGTCGTTCGTCGGACATAATTCCTGCCATCTGAACCAAGTAAATTAAACTTAGATTCATCACTGAAGTAAACGCTTGACCACTGATCTTCCGTCCAGACAACATGTTCAATACAAAACTTCAGGCGGGCTTTTTGGTTCTTCTTGGATATCAGTGGTTTGGATGCAGGGACTCGGGCATTCAAACTAGCACTTACTAATCTCCGAGACGCTGTTTTACGTGACACATCGCAGTCATAAGATGCATTTAACTCACGGGATATCTCTGCAGCGCTCTTGAATCTATCTTTCCGTGACAACCTTACCATAAGACGGTCCTGCTTAACTGAGGTTTTGCGTGGTCTACCAGTTTTAGGTGGTGAAATTATTGATCTTGTTTATTTATATTGAGCTACAATACGTTGCACCACACTCACAGACCTTCCTATCCTCTCTGCTATGACTCCATTTGAATGTCCATCTTTGTGAAGATCAACAATCCTCTGTTTATCTTGAGAAGACACCGGACGTCGTTTATCAGCAGCCATGTTTACAAGTTTGAGGTTCCAATATTTTAAACGCTAATTTTATGTTACGGTTCTGATTTGACAGTCTTGTAAAGCATAGAAACTCCTTTTTTCTAAGATACCCTTAACTTTTGACAGCAAGAAATTACACACTCTTTTCTTTATTAATTACTAACTTTCTTTGTATCAGTTGCATAAGCTTTAATTTCCAAGAAATATAGATATAATGTATATCTAATTGTATACAAAATATGAAGTTCTTGTGTAGGGTATTAATTTCAATATATACCGCTACGGTATATATATATATATATATATATATATATATATATATATATATATATATATATATATATATATATATTACAGGTGAAAAATGTAATCATACATTTGTCAGCCACATGAAAACCACTGTTGGGTTAAAAAAGACTGGAGACAGGGAATCTATATATTTCGATTGCAGTTTGCAACCCTCTTCATCTACTGAAGAGGATTCCAGTTTGCAATCGAAATAAATAGATTCCCTGTCTCCAGTCTTTTTTACTCCAACAGTGCTTTTCATGTGATATATGTATATATTATATATATATATATATATATGTATGTATATATACATATACATATACATATACATATACATATATGTTTTAATTACCCACTGTCGGAGAAACAAAGCAAAAGAAACAGATGAACTGTATATTTCGACCACTACTGTGGTCCTCTTCAGCAGATAGATACAAGGCAAGATGTACAAGAATATATACAATGAGAGAGGTACAAAGTAGGAACAAGGGGAGGTGGCTCAAGTCACGTGTCCGAGGTGGGGCGGGTTCGGTAATGGTAATAAGTTATTCACAGCATAAGTTGTTATACAATCAGGTGACCATTGCCCTTTAGATGTATTGAAATTTGGCAAGTGTTTAATGAGGAAAGATTCAACTATCTTTCTCCTGAAGCTACAATTAGATTTATAAATGATTTCTGGACTGTTCCAATCTATACGGTGATCCTTTGTTGATGTATGGAGGAAGACCGCGGAGTTGTTTTGTGCATACCTGACAGAGTTTTTGTGTTCTTTTACTCTGGTATTGAGGTCCCTACCAGTTTGACCCCAGTAGACCTCATTACAATCTTTACAAGGTAGTTTATATACTCCTGGGTTATTATCTGTTTTGGGTTTATGATGTATATTTACTACTTTATGAAAAATGTTATTAGGATAGTTGAAGACCAATTTAATTTTATCTTGTGGTAACATGTTAGAAGCTTCGTCAGTTCATCTGTTTCTTTTGCTTTGTTTCTCCGACAGTGGGTAATTAAAACATTTTACTAAATGTGCTACTACATTTTCGTCTTGTGATGTATATATGTATATATATATATATATATGTATATATATATATATGATTACACACACACACACACACACACACACACACACACACATATATATATATATATATATATATATATATATATATATATATATATATATATATATATATATATATATATATAAGGAAGGTGGGAAAAGAAGTCAGGGGTCTAGTTCCGATTTATTTCTGGGAATAAACTCAGAACTAGACCCGTGTCTCAGCCTATACACACACACACACACACACACACACACACACACACACACACACACACACACACACACACACACACACACACACACACACACACACACACACACACACACACACACACACACACACACACACACACACATATATATATATATATATATATATATATACATATGTATATATATATATATATACATATATATATACATACGTATATACATATATATACATACAAAAAGGCCTCTTCCCTCTCATAAGTGAGGTAATAATAGTGATAATAATAATATCAATAATAATAATAACAGTAATAGTGACAACAACAACAACAACAACAACAACAACAACAACAACAACAACAACAAAAATGATAAATTTTGTTACACCATGTAACTGTCCCAACCTATGAAGTCGAACCTGACTTCGGGAGTGAGTTCGAGACTGTGATCTCGAGTTTCGAGTCTGAGACAATTGACCTCCTCCTCCTGGTTGGCTCACCCATTGTCTTGCCAATTCTATGAAACTCTAGATTAAGTCGTCTAACTGGCTTGAACGGAATTATCTTTCCTGGATCATCCCAAAGTTGACTAGGATCAGTTATCTACATTCGCCTTCCCAATCCTCTGTCTTCACCATATCCAATTGGATTGGGTTTAACATCGTGAATTTCCTCCTGTCAGGAGGCTAGTACGGTTCCCCTTAACGAGTACTTTGTAGCGTGGAATTGAATAAACCATACCCTTCGTCCAACTCGCCGGCAGCAGAGTTCGAACTGCCGTTACCTTGACCTCCGCCGCAAGTATCGACGCTCTAACCCGTTCGGCCAGTGAGCATCCATTCACTGTAGCCACCACAGTTAAGACATCACTTTTGACACCATTATTAACCACAGGTGCCACCATTACCACCATCGTCACCATCATTACCACCACCATCATCAACATCGCTGTTATCATCATCGTCGTTTTCGGCACCGCTGGCATTATCATAGTAATCATTGTCATTATCATCGTCTCATCATCACCATCATCATCATCGTCATCATAATCGTCTTCATCGTCACTATTGTTGTCGTCGTCATCATCATCATCATCATCATCATCATCATCATCATCATCATCATCATCATCATCATCATCATCATCATCATCACTACCACCACCTTATGTGTGTGTGTGTGTGTGTGTGTGTGTGTGTGTGTGCGTGCGTGCGCATGTGTATGCGTGCGTGCATTTGTGTGTGCGTGCGTGCGTCTCCGTGTCCGTGCGTGTATGTGTGCATATATGCATATATTTATATATATATATATATATATATATATATACATATATACATATATGTATATATATATATGTATATAATATATATATATATATATATATGTTGCAACAGTAATCACATAAAACACATGAATAAAGATTTTTGCTTGTAGCCACGAGGAAATTAAAGATCGGAATACTGAACGTTTTCGTCTATTAAGACATTTTCAAAGTACATAGTGTCACAACAAAGAATAACTTAAATATAATAATATAGAAAACAGGAGAGGTCACACAACGTAAATACGTAAGGATTATCTTACAAAGAAACAAAAAATATAAAAAAAACAATAAATGAAATGGGTGACAATTGAAACAGGTGATAAAATGTCACACAGCATAAACCATAAGGATGACAAATGACAAGGTGAAAAGAAAGAACATTCAACATAAAAGATAATAACAAGAAATAAGAAGGGTGACAATTGACACATGTGATTCAACATAAAGGTTGACTTACAAAGACACAAAATATATACATATACATACATACATACATATATATAATAGAAAATAATAATAACAAGAATAAATAAATAAAAATGGGTGACAGATGACACAGGTGAAAAAAGGTCACACAAGATGGCTAAGGCGGAGCTTTGGGACATTGTCCTACAATTTGGTTAATAACAAAATTATCTAGTTTAAAAAGACCAGTGCTTAAATTGAGATTTTCATTAAAAGTTTTTTTAATGAGACACGATTCAATTATATTTCTTATCAAATAAGAATTACTTGAAACAATTTCTTGGGAATTGTCCCAATCAATACAGTGATTGTAGTCTCTAATGTGAGCAAAAATCCCACTTGAAGATTGGCCAGTACGGACACTATACTTATGCTGGTTCAATCTAAGTTTTAATTCCTTGCCAGTCTGGCCAATGTAACACGAATTACAATTCTTGCAAGGGATAGAATCACATGTGTCAATTGTCACCCTTCTTATTTCTTGTTATTATCTTTTATGTTGAATGTTCTTTTTTTTCACCTTGTCATTTGTCATCCTTATGGTTTATGCTGTGTGACATTTTTTCACCTGTTTCAATTGTCACCCATTTTATTTATTGTTTTTATATTTTTGTTTCTTTGTAAGATAATCCTTACGTATTTACGTTGTGTGACCTCTCCTGTTTTCTATATTATTATATTTAAGTTATTCTTTGTTGTGACACTATGTACTTTGAAAATGTCTTAATAGACGAAAACGTTCAGTATTCCGATCTTTAATTTCCTCGTGGTTACAAGCAAAAATAATATATATATATTATATATATATATATATATATATATATATATATATATATATATATATATATATATGTATATATATATATATATATATATATATATATATATATATGTATGCTTGCGGTTTCCCAGGCGTATTTGCATGTCAAGATATTACAACAGTCAGGTCGGACAAAGGGGAGTTTCAGAGGAGTTGCTCACAGATGCCAAACGGGAGTTTCACCCTCTGGCCTGCGGTTGTTGGGCGCACCTGCGGCTGCGGCACAGCCGGTCGGGCTATGGCAGGATTGGCTTCTTCTGCGTGTGTATGCAATTGGTCTCACCTGGCCAAAGTCTCCAGGTCGCGAGCTGGCGGTTTCAGGTCTTTCCAGTCACTTATCGCATAGTCAGGGTCTTCAGGAGGGGGTCTTCAGCTGAACAGAATGGCCTGGAAGGGGTACAGTAGAAGTTGTATCATTCAACTTGTTATATTGAAAAATTGATGTAGATATTTATTTTTTTATGTTTTCACTCGTGGGCTAGCCATCAACCAAATGAAAACGTCTTGTAGCCAGAATAAAATATGTGAAGTAACGGAGTTGGTGAACTTGAATTGACCTTAGTCCTGACTTTGTTTGTCTGTCTTCATGACCTCTTCCACAACTGCAATTGCCTTCCAAGCACTCGTATTTGTATGGGATTGATACGCCTGTTTTTCTTTTCGTTTTTTTTTCTCATTTTTTCTTTCCTTTATCTCCTTCAACTCTTTCTGTTTTTTTTTTCTTTGTTTAGTCTCGTTACATAAATCAAAAGACATACGAGAATGGCCTGGGTTTGAGATTGGTAATCCTGTCAACCATGCAGGCACGCATATGTTCAATATTGGTAGCAGTGTAAATCGAGACTGGAGGTCTAAATTGGTACGCCTGATTCTTAGTTTAATAATCGTAAGATTTGTTGTGATTTACTTGACATTAGGTAATAATTTTTTTAACAATAGAGTGGTTAACAAATGGAATAGACATAGTAGCCATGTAGTGAGTGCTGAAAGTATTGGTTGTTTAAAGAGAAGATGAAATAACTTTATGGATGGGTATGACAGGTGGTAAGGAACATGTAACTGCCTAATGTAGGCCTTATGGTCTCTTGCAGTCTCTTTCATTCTTATGTTCTTCTGTTCATAAGTCTTTGACATGTGCGATGGTGTATACCAAGAAGTTGGACGTGTGTGTGCTTGTGTAAATAACTAAGATTTATTGTGCACGCATAAATATAGTGCATTGTGAATTGGTGGGAAGAAAATAAGAATTAGTTTGATGAAGATACAGTCACAAGCAAAAGTTTTGACCCACACTACAATCCTCACAACGTCAACATAATTTCTTTTGTCAAGTTCCTGATATATGTTTTCGTATGTAGTATTTACAGTTAGGGAATTCTCTTGAATAGATAAAGAAAATGTTGTAAGACAAAGATTTTCAGTTTTGTATCATGACAAACTCTGGGCGGGTCAAAGCTTTTGCTCGTCACTGTATACGTTCTCCTTCGTAGATAGATAACCCAAAATTACAGAGAAAGGATATTTACATAAACCCTCTGATGTCCAATTTGCAAATAAATGTGATTTCCTTTCACTTGTAAATTTAGTTTGGGAAGTAGATTCACCTTTGGGAATCGTGTGGTTGATGACAAAATGAAGGGAGAGGGTATGGACGCTGGGAGTAACAGCTCCAAAGGGATACGATTAAAGGAGGGATTTGCACGAACGAAAAGGGAAGAAGGTAGGCTGGAGAGGGGGGAGAAGGGGGAATAGAAAGAGAAAATAGGAGGGAGGGAGGGACAATGGGAAGGAGAGAGAAAGGGAGGGAGGGAGGGAGGGACAAAGAAAATGGGAGGAAGGGAGAGAGAAAAGGAGATAGAAATTGGGAGGGAGGGAGGGAGGGAGGTAGGGAGAGGGAGGGAGGGAGGGAGGGACAAAGAAAATGGGAGGAAGGGAGAGAGAAAAGGAGATAGAAATTGGGAGGGAGGGAGGGAGGGAGGGGAGGGAGGGAGGTAGGGAGAGGGAGGGAGGGAGAGGAAGGAAGGGAGGGATATAGGGAGGGATGAAGGAAGAAGGGAGATAGAAATTGGGAGGGAGGGAGATAGATAGATAGATAGAGAGAGAGAGAGAGAGAGAGAGAGAGAGAGAGAGAGAGAGAGAGAGAGAGAGAGAGAGAGAGAGAGAGAGAGAGAGAGAGAGGAGGGAGGTAGGGGAAGAGGTAGGAAGGGGAGAACAAATGGAATAATGCTGTCGTATCCGTCCTTGCTTGACTTGGCTGGAAAAACCACGTTGGGATTAAACTCGCTAAATATAGACATTAATGTACCCTCAAAGCATTTATCGTGGGCACAGTAAAGAATATATATTTTTCTGGATTTATTCCCTTATTTCTTGCTTTGTTCATAGAAAAATATATTAATCATTCTGGTAAAACATGAGTGTTTTTGATGTCACCAACCTGGCGTTTTTTTTCTTTTGTGTGTGTGTGTGTGTGTGTGTGTGTGTGTGTGTGTGTGTGTGCGTGCGTTTGTGTGTGTCTAGTATATTATGAGGGAGGTATGTTTATGCTTACCTGTGTGCGTGCGTACGTGCGCGCGTGTGTGGTTTGCCAAGGTGGATCTATGGGGATATGGGAATGGCGCGTCTTCACTTGTGAGTCAACATCTTTTCAGGGCTTCAATGGATGTTTTTAATCCTGTGTTGACACGCGCCGACACGGACACCGATCTTCCTCCTCGTCATCTCCTCCTCTTATTCCTTCTCCTCCTCTTCATTCTCCTCCTCTTCCTCCTCCTACTCCTCTTCCTCCTCTTCCTCCTCTTTCTCCTTTACTTTTTCCTCCTCTTCCTCTTTTTCCTCCTCTTCCTCTTCATCATCGTCGTTCCTCCCCTTTTCGTTCTCTTCCTCCTCATGTTCCTCCTTTTCCTCATCTTCCTCTTCCTCATCTTTCTCTTTTCCTCCTCCTCCTCCTCCTCCTCCTCTTCCTTTTCCTCCTCTTCCTCCTCTTGCTCCTCCTCTTGCTCCTCCTCCTCCACCTCTGTTTCATCCTCTACCTCCTCGTCATCTTCCTCGTCCTTCTTTTTCTTTACGTCCTCTTCCTCGTCCTCTTCCTCCTCCTCCTCCTCCACCTCCTCCTCCTCTTTCTCTTCCACTTTATCATCATCTAAGTCCTTCTCCTTTTCGTCATCTTTCTCTTCTTTCTCCTCCTCCTCCTCCTCATCATCATCATTATCATCATCGTCATTCTCCTTTTCTTTTCGTCCTCTTCCTTTTCCTCCTCCTCTTCGTCACCGTCACCCTTTGTCTACCTCCTCCTCCTCCTCCTCCTCCTCCTCCTCCTCTTCCTCCTTCTACTCTTACCATTTGCCCTCATCCTCAATGGTAGCGTAATCGAAAGTACAGTTGACTTGCATTTGATTAGTTGTGGGTTCGAATCCCGCACTCCTCTCCGTTTCGCAGCAGTGACTGTTGATACCTACCCCAACAGTCCCCAAAGCGCATATACATAGGGCAAAGCTGACGGCTTCGGCCGCAGCAACTACTCAGCCCCTCCTGGCGTAGGCTCCTCACATTCACTTTCTTCATCCTCATAATCCTCCTCCTCGTTCTCCTCCTTTTCCTTTTTCTCCTCTTCCTCCTCCTCCTCCTCCTTCTCCTCCTCCTCCTCTTCCTCTTGATCATATTTCTTCCCCTCTTTCTCCTCTTCCTTCTCTTCATCTTCCTACTTCCTTCCCGTCTTCCTCCTCTTCCTCTTCCTCTTCATCCTCTTCCTCCTCTTCCTCCTCTTCTTCCTCTTCCTCCTCTTCCTCCTATTTCTCTTCCTTCTGTTCCTCCTCTTTCTTCTCTTCCTCTTCCTCCTCCTCTTCCTATTCCTCTCCTGCCTTTCCTCCTCGTCCTCCTCCTCCTCTTCCTCGTTATCCTCCAGGACTTAGAGATTCTTCTCTTCCTCGACATTGTCGTCGTGGTCTTGTTTTTTTTTTGTTTTTGTTTTTTTATCACCTGAGACTTAAGATTCCCAAACACTCTTTGTTTGTCTAGACACTGACTGAGACATAAACATGGCCCCAGACACAGACATAGAGACATACACAGACACAGACATGTACACAGATACGTACACAGACTGACTGAGACATAAACATGGCCCCAGACACAGACATAGAGACATACACAGACACAGACATGTACACAGATACGTACACAGACATAGACATAGATACGTGCACAAAGACACGTACACTTAATCAGTCACAGACTCAGACAATGACTCATTCACAGACACAAAGACACAGACATAGACAGTGACACAGACATAGACACAGAAACAGACACGTACACTTAAACACTGGCACAGACTCAAAGACAGACACTGTCATAGTGGCACACTTCTTGTATTTTCAAGCTAAATTTTGGCGATTTTGTTCAGCTTTGGAGGTAATTCCGATGGAAAGGGTGGTGGGAGGGTGGGGGGGGGCAAATTCGAACTGTCGAGGGTCGGGATTGATTCAAAAGTATTTCAGATCTGAATATGTCCCCTTGTCCGTAATATGCATTACCTTGTTATAAACGTTGGTAATATTAATGACGTTCACAGTGAAAATAAAGATAAATAAATAAATAGATAAATGAATAAATAGATAAGACTGGTGAATAAACGAATAGGTGAATAGATAAAAATACATAATTATGTAGATAAATATATAAAATAAAATAAAGAGATAAATGAATAAATAGATGAATAAATGCAAATAAATAGATAAATTAATAGATAAGATAGATAAATGAAAGAATAAATAATGTTAATTAAAATAGATAAATAATTAAAATTGAAAATAGATAAATGAAAATATCATTGGGGATAACAGAAAAGAAACCTATAGAGAGGTGACGAAAGAAAAGTATAAAGAAAATGATCAAGAACGTAAGAATTAAAAAAAACAAAACAAAAAAAAAAACGGAGAGACGTTCAGAACGGCAGTGAACGTTCGAGACGAGCGATCAAAGCTCTTTGAAGCTCAAGAGTTGTGACAAGAGCGATTCTCAGAACTGATAGTTCTTCTAGGAGTTACAAAGCGTGTGAGCAGAAATGAAAGGTCGATAAGATAAAAAAGAAAAATAAGAAAAGTATAGAGATAACTACGAAAAAGAATAAAGATAAAATAAAATAAAATGAAATAAAACAAAATAAAGTGAAATAAAATAAAATAAAAGAACGACAAGAAGAAATATAATGAAATGGATCAAATAGAAAGAGATTAGGATTTTACAAGACATAAAGACAATATTGGCTTGAAATAAACAAACTGAGATAATGAAAGTAATCAGAAGGAAGAGAAAACGGGGAAGATAAATCAGAAGAGAAAATGGAAGAGAGATATTGTTTCGGACGAAAGGGAAGGAGGAAACAGGGAGAAATTGAATAAAAGAAGAATTAAGTAAAATAGATAAATGAAGGGAGAGCGATAGGCGAATTGCTTTGATTTTGATTAATTTTAGTCAACTCTGTTCTGTTGTATCTTATTCTGTTCTATCTTATTTTTCCAAAAATTAAATTTTCTTATTTTTCACGTAATTGTATTTTGTTATATCTTATTCTATTTCTATTATATTCTATTTTGTTTTATTAAAATATTTTGTTTTATTCTATTTAATTCTATTTCGTTACGTTTTATTTTATTTTATTATTTCTTTTATCTAGAAAAAAAATCAAAGTCAAAAGTACACATACTAATTGGTTTTTCCCCTTATAAAGGGGGGGAGTGGCCTTATCAAAACACACCACACCGATAGAACCCCATCACAGCACTCCGACACCGTTGCTTAGATCAAATGAAGCAGTGCAGTGAGGCACAGTTCTTCCGCAGAAGACCCCGCCAGTTGAAGCTGGTTTACTGTCACAGGATTAAGAGCAGCATGACTGCAATGGATCGGGTTATCTTAACCTTCATTGATCCCCCTTCCACTCCCACTCCCCCTCCACCTCCCCCCATTTCTTCTCTTATTTCTCCTCTCCTACCTCTCTCCCCCCTCCCCTATTTCTTCTTCATTCCCACCTTTCCCTCCCCTCACCTCTCCTCCCATCTCTTCCCCTCTCCTCCCCTATCCTCACCTCTCCTTCCCTTTCCTCCACTCCTTCATTTCTTCTTCCTTCCCACCTCTTCCTCCCTTCCTATCTACTCCCCTCTCCTTCCTCCTCCTCCCATCTTCTCCCCTCTCCTTCCTCCTCCTCCCATCTTCTCCCCTCTCTTTCCTTCTTTCTCCTCCCTTCTCCTTCCCTCTCCTTCACTCTTTTCCCTCTTCTCCCCTCTCCTTCTTTCACCTCCCTTCTCCTCCCCTCATTTCCCTCTCATCTCCTCCCTTCCCTATCTTCCCCCCTCCTCACCTGCCTTCCCTCTCCTCTCCTCCCTTCACTTTCCTCCCCTCTTCTCCCCTCTCCTCTCCCTCTTTTCTCTTTTGGTATGTAATTAATGTGTATGAGTTTGCAAGCCTTTCAACCCTCTTGAATTAAGATCACATTTGAATCAAACGTCTCCATCTTTTTCTCTTTGGTGAAAGATGGTCAAGACTGGCTGATAGGCTAACATGTGCACACGAACATGCACACGCACAAAGACAAGTGCGTTGTGCACGCACTTACATGAACACAAACGAGCGCGGACGTACACACACAAACACAATCACACACACACACACAAACACACACACACACACACACACACACACACACACACACACACACACACACACACACACACACACACACACACACACACACACACACACACACACACACACACACACACACACACACACACACACACACACACACACACACACACACACACACACACACACACACACACACACACACACGCACACACACATAGGTAAATGTTCTTCAGTCTGTCGTAACATCGTCAACCATCCACTAAACACCACTCGTCAATCATCCACTAACCACCACTAGTATTTGGTTTTGAATCCCACTAACGAAAATCTGGAGTCCCTCAGGGGCCCCTCAGGGCTCCCTCAGGGACCTGTGGGCCCAAGGGTTGAAGACCTTTGCTCAGAGGTGAATGAAATCGCCTGGCGGCGAAAGGAAAATTCCTGAAAGTCTTCCTAGGATCGAAATGGTAGGAGTGCTAAATGGGGTTAAGTGCACTAATTGCAAATTGCGAAAGTTACGACACGAGGCGCTGAATGGTGAACGAAGCCAGCACCTTTGCCCTGTTTACTAGAATAGCCAAATAACCTTAAAAGGGGATTTATGGCTTATGGTTATATATATATATATGTATATATATATATATATTTATGTGTGTGTGTGTATGTATATGTATATATATATACATATATATATATGTATGTATATATGTATGTATATATATATATATATATATATATATATATATATAGAGAGAGAGAGAGAGAGAGAGAGAGAGAGATAA
>NC_134782.1:33364368-33369368 GCF_046742065.1 Oratosquilla oratoria
GGTACTTGGATAACTATCTTTCTTTTGTCTGTCTGTCTGTCTGCTTGTTTGTTTGTTCACGAACTTCTAGGGTTTTGGAGATAGACCCCCATAACCATATATATTCTGATACCCTATCACTCCAGGTACTTGGATAACTATGTTTCATTTAAAAAATATTTTTGGTTAGGGTTAAGGGTCAACTTTAGGTGGGGTATGGTTAGGTTAGGGATTATTCACGAACACCTTCTAGGTTTTTGCAGGTAAACCCCTATAGCTATATATATTATGAAACCTTATAACCCAAGGTACTTGGATAACTATTATGTTTCATTTGTCTGTCTGTCTGTTTGTTTGTTCACGAACTCATAGGATTTTGGAGATAAACCCTCATACCCATATACATTCCGAGACCCTATTACTCCAGGTACTTAGGTAACTATATTTCATTTCCGGAAAAAATATTTTCGTTATGGGTTAAGGACTAAAGTTAGGTGGGGTATGGTTAGGTTAGGGATTATTCACGAACTCCTTCTAGGTTTTTGCTGATAGACCCTTATAACCATATATATTCTGAAACCTTATAACCCAAGATACTTGGATAACTATCTTTCATTTGTGTGTCTGTCTGTTTGTTTGTTCACGAACTCCTAGGGTTTTGGAATTAGACCCCCATAACTGTATACATACTGATACCCTATCACTCCAGGTACTTGGATAACTATATTTCATTTCCAAAAAATATTTTTGGTTAGGGTTAAGGGTTAAAGTTAGGTGGAGTATGGTTAGGTTAGGGATTATGCACGAACTGCTCCTAGGTTTTTGCAGATAGACCCCTATAATCATATATATTCTGAAACCTTATAACCCAAGGTACTTGGATAACAATCTTTCATTTGTATCTACTATAATAAAGTAGTAGCCTGTGTCTGTCTGTCTGTCTGTTTGTTCAGGAACTCCCCCCAAAACCATACATATTTACCATAACCCAGGCTATTTGGATAAGTATATATTATTTCCATAGGGCGTCTCCCTCCTCAAATTGATTTTTTCTTACTTTCTTAACCTTTTCTTTTTGTTACATTTTCCATTGAGTTATATTGATACATGTAACTTTTCTCCACAAATTCTATCAAAATTAAAATGATCATAATTTGCCCGTAGCAACGCACGTGTAATTTGGCTAGTATATATATATATTATATTATATATATATATATATACATTTATATATATATATATATGAGAGAGAATGTGGGTGGGGAAGGGCAAACGAAGATGTGTTAGGAATAGAGTTTATTGCCCTAACGTTGCGACCAACTTGGTCTTCTTCAGAGGACTACAGCATTACAAACGGATCACAATTCTTATAGTCGTAGAGAGAGGGAACCCGCCAAGGTATGAGCGTCATGTTTTCCCTTTGGCTAACGATTTAATTATTAGGACACTTGCTGCTTTCGAGAGGCATTTAAATCCGTCTCTGTCGTTGTTGTTCTTGTTGGCGGCGATATGTGCAGCTTCCACAGTTTTTCTCATTTTCTTCTCAAATCCCTCGTGTAGAATTTCTGCGTTGTTCCAATCAGGTAGATGTCCACATTTGTCCAGGTGACGAACCAGGGAGTTAGATGTTCTATGAGCCCTGAGATCGTTTTTGTGCTCATTCAAGCGTTTATTGAACCCTCGACCTGACTCACCGAAATAAGATGATGGACAACCGTTGCATGGAATACGGTAAATGACACTGAGATTATTACGCATATTATTATGTTTCTTAAATATTTTTCCTATTTTATTGGAAGATATTTTTGCTATATTTATTCCACCTTTTAACAAATAATCATCAATAGCTATGGTGTTTATAGAATTAGGGACAGAAATAAAATGAGACTTATCCTTTCCCGGGGTTCGGACGTTTGAGCCATCGTAGATCTTCTTGGCTTTCCTCGTTGTCCTGGTGATCAAACCTCCGGGGTATTTCAGCTTCCTAAAGGTATTCTTGATGTAAGTAAGTTCATCCTCTAGGAATTCTTCACTGCAGATACGAAAAGCTCTGAGAAAGAAACCTATTAGAACACCCGTTTTAACACGTCTGCTGTGTGCTGAAAAATAATGGACAAAGTCGTCCCTATTGGTGGGTTTCCTGTACACCGAGAAACTTACCTGTTGAGAACCTCTGTGTATCAACGTGTCTAAAAATGGTAAACTACACTCTTTTTCTAGTTCAACTGTGAATTGAATGTCTTTATTCACAGCGTTGAGTCTTCTCAACTTATTTTCTATATTAGTTCTTTTTGGCATCACCACGATTATGTCATCCACGTACCTTAACCAAGTGGTACCTCTTCCCATGATGTTGATGTATTTGTCCATTTCTAATACATCAACATCAACATCAACATCAACATCATGGGAAGAGGTACCACTTGGTTAAGGTACGTGGATGACATAATCGTGGTGATGCCAAAAAGAACTAATATAGAAAATAAGTTGAGAAGACTCAACGCTGTGAATAAAGACATTCAATTCACAGTTGAACTAGAAAAAGAGTGTAGTTTACCATTTTTAGACACGTTGATACACAGAGGTTCTCAACAGGTAAGTTTCTCGGTGTACAGGAAACCCACCAATAGGGACGACTTTGTCCATTATTTTTCAGCACACAGCAGACGTGTTAAAACGGGTGTTCTAATAGGTTTCTTTCTCAGAGCTTTTCGTATCTGCAGTGAAGAATTCCTAGAGGATGAACTTACTTACATCAAGAATACCTTTAGGAAGCTGAAATACCCCGGAGGTTTGATCACCAGGACAACGAGGAAAGCCAAGAAGATCTACGATGGCTCAAACGTCCGAACCCCGGGAAAGGATAAGTCTCATTTTATTTCTGTCCCTAATTCTATAAACACCATAGCTATTGATGATTATTTGTTAAAAGGTGGAATAAATATAGCAAAAATATCTTCCAATAAAATAGGAAAAATATTTAAGAAACATAATAATATGCGTAATAATCTCAGTGTCATTTACCGTATTCCATGCAACGGTTGTCCATCATCTTATTTCGGTGAGTCAGGTCGAGGGTTCAATAAACGCTTGAATGAGCACAAAAACGATCTCAGGGCTCATAGAACATCTAACTCCCTGGTTCGTCACCTGGACAAATGTGGACATCTACCTGATTGGAACAACGCAGAAATTCTACACGAGGGATTTGAGAAGAAAATGAGAAAAACTGTGGAAGCTGCACATATCGCCGCCAACAAGAACAACAACGACAGAGACGGATTTAAATGCCTCTCGAAAGCAGCAAGTGTCCTAATAATTAAATCGTTAGCCAAAGGGAAAACATGACGCTCATACCTTGGCGGGTTCCCTCTCTCTACGACTATAAGAATTGTGATCCGTTTGTAATGCTGTAGTCCTCTGAAGAAGACCAAGTTGGTCGCAACGTTAGGGCAATAAACTCTATTCCTAACACATCTTCGTTTGCCCTTCCCCACCCACATTCTCTCTCATTTGTCTGAAATAATCTTAAATATATATATATATATATATATATATATATATTATGTATATACATATGGATATATATATATATATATATATATATGTATATGTATATATATATATATATATATATATATATATATATATATATATATATATACTTTATATATGCACACGTGCACCTACATCACTCAATTGAAGGAGACGAAAAGAAGGAGAAAGTGAAAAGAGAATAGGAGGAGAAAAAATAAATGGTTGGGGCTTAGTTGAAGGGGGGGGAGGGCGAGGAAGACGTAAGGGGCGGGGATGAACGTGAGATGTGCTTTGACTCAGCAATTTCGAGGAAGATAAATTTAGCGTTTGATAACCCAGTAAAAATAAATACAATTAATTGAAATGAATAAGAAGATGAATAGATAAATCATATCTATCACTATATTAGATTACGTTAGGTACCAAAACAACCATGTAGGGACCAATAGGGCTCTTGATGTTCGTTTATCCATATTACACCATGTAAATCCATATAGCTCCATATAAATTCACGTAACTCCAATGAAAATCCATGCAACTCAATATAACTCCATGTAACTCCACTAAACTCCTAATAACTTCATGCACCTCCATAAAAATCAATGTAACTCCATGAAAATCAATGTAATTCCATGTAACTCATGTAACTTCATGTAACTCTACGTACTCTCTCTCTCTCTCTCTCTCTCTCTCTCTCTCTTCCTCTATATTTTGTCTCTTTCTCTCCCTTTACTCTCCTTCTTTGAACTGTCCACTGTTCTTCATTCCCTTTTCTCCATCCTTTTCCATTTTTCCTTTTTCTTTCTTTTGTCCCTTTGATGGAGTCTTTTGAACTGAACGAACTGGATGCGAAGCGAACGAAGGAATACATATTAACAAAGAAATAAATAGATTAAATGAATAATAAAATTAGTTAACAGATGTGTAAATAGATGCACTCTATATTGTCCTTTCTCTCTCTCTCATTCTCATCTCCCCTCAGAGAAGAATGTTAAACATTTTTCATTGCCTTTATCTCTTCTTGCTATTCTCATACATACATACATACATACATACATACATACATACATACATACATACATACATACATACATACTTACATACATACATACATACATATATATACATATATATATATATATGTATATATGTGTATATATATACTGTATATATATGTATATATATACGTATATATATATATATATATATATATACATTATATATATATATATATATATATATATATATATGTGTGTGTACTTAGGGCGCAGGTTTTCTTTTATACACACTGAATTGAACACCACAGCACTGTGAAAATGCTGTGGTCTTCAATTCAGTGTATGTACATATATATATATATATTTTGGAAGGAGGCCATTTATGATGCATGCGTTGTTGAAGTCAACAGCTGCGATAGCGTTATTATGCTTGTAGAAATGCTTTTCTAAGTTGCGCACCAACGTGCGGTCGTCTGGAAGCAGGTT
>NC_134782.1:33374368-33391868 GCF_046742065.1 Oratosquilla oratoria
TATTTTTCTCGACTATTCTGTATTCCACTAAAGAGGATCACAGTTCGTATCGAAATATATGGATATCGTCTATCTAATTTCTTCTTATCCAACAGAGTGGGTTTTTGTTTAAATATATATGTGTATATATATATATATATATATACATATATATATATATATACACATGTATGTATGTATATACCTGTATATATATTTGTATATACATATATATATATATGTATATATATATACATATATATATATATATATATATATATATATACATGGATGGGGTGGTGCGAGAGGTAAATGCAAGGGTAGTGGGCAAGGGATTGGAGATGGTTAAAGAAAATGGAGAAAAGTGGGAGGTGAGCCAGCTGTTGTTTGCGGACGACACTGCGCTTGTGGCAGGATCGGAGGAGGGATTGAGGAAGTTGGTGACAGAGTTTGGGAGAGTATGTGATAGAAGAAAGCTAAAGATAAATGTGGGTAAAAGTAAGGTGATGAGATGTACAAGGGGTGAAAGTGGCAGTAGACTGGAAGTGAGAATTAAGGGAGAGCGACTGGAGGAAGAGGATATTTTAAGAAATATGTGTGCAAATGTGGCAGGGAAAGGTGGAGTGAAAGTGGAGGTAGAATGTAGATTGAGAGAAGCGAGTAAATGCCTTGGTGGATTAAAGAGTGTAATGAGGAATAGACATTTGGGAATGGATGCTAAGAGGAGACTGTATGAAGGAGTGATTGTGCCAACAGCACTGTATGGGGCAGAAACATGGAACATAAGAGAAGAAGAGAGAAAGAGTTTGAATGTGTTTGAGATGAGGTGTCTGAGAAGTATGATGGGGGTTACTAGGCTAGATAGAGTGAGAAATGAGGAGGTGAGGAGGAGAACAGGGGTGGAAAAGGAGCTGGGAGATAGGGTTGATGAAAGAGTATTGGGATGGTTTGGACACATGGAAAGAATGAGTGAAGAAAGACTAGTAAAAGAGGTGTGGAAGGCAGATGTGGAGGGAGCGAACATGAGGGGACGTCCTAGGATGAGGTGGATGGATGGGGTGAAAGGGGCTTTGGGGAAGAGGGGAATGTCTGTTGAGGAAGGACGGGAGAGGACAGAAGACAGGGCTGAATGGAGAATGGTTGTATATGGATGATGTTGTGATTACATGAGGTGGAGTGGGCGGGTGGATCGGTGGTGAGGTAGTATGTGTGAGCAAAATTTGACGCAGCCCGAAGGAATTTCTCCCCGTCCTCTCATTTTATGCAATGGGGGGACGGAGAGGGGGGGTCGCCGATTTAATGAAGCGGCCTTGCTGTGGATGTGCTGTGTCTTGCGACACTGCTTCTGACCCAGGGCAGTGGACAAGGTGCAGGGATGACCCGTCATTCAGGAGGTGCTAAGATGAGAGGGAGGGTGGAGGGGTGTGGAGTGTATTCAGGGATGGAATGGGTGGGAATTATTTTATGCCTTTTTCTTTTTGGCTACCCCCCTTGTAAGGGGGAAAATGCCTTGGTATATGTATGTATGTATATATATATAAATATATATATATATATGTATATATATATTTTTTTTTTCTTGCAGGCAGACGAGGTTAAAGGCTATTGAAGATTCATTTTTGATTATCTTCTTGCGTATAGTCTCTATACGACGAATATTTGACTTATCATTTTCTGTAAGTCTGCTTAGGATATCTCTTATATTGGCCGACGTTTCGGAACTCTTTTGTTCCATCTTCCAGGGCGAATTGTTGTGTCAACTTTTCTGTGTAGATTATATATGTGATGTACGGATCATGGACACTATTGAGGAAAATTTGGATGCTCATTGGTGAATGGTAGCCAATGAGCGTGTGTTGTTTTCACTCGCGGGGCGGTGGGTCTCTCCCAGTGAGCGAGGTGATGGGGTTCGTTGGCCGCTTAGCACTCATTCTTTTGATTGATGGCAAGACCCGTAGGTCTTCCACCTGGATGTTAATTGATGGCTGCTTTGCTTGAATATAGAGTGCTTCAAGGAGTAGCAACCTTCGGGGATCTCTTTCTCTGTCAATGATTGTTGTGTTGTGATCCAGATCTTTTCTTGTTAGTGGTCTGTGTGGTGGGACTTTATGGATCCGTTACTCAAATGGCATGTCAGGCGTCTTGTAAGCTTTGTGGTTGTCATACCAATATAAGAGTGAGGTCCACACTCCTCACTATTGCAGCTGTATGTTGTATACCATGTTGTATACCAATACAGCTGCAGAAAACTTGACACAACAATTCGCCCTGGAAGATGGAACAAGAGAGTTCCGAAACGTCGGCCAATATAAGAGATCTCCTAAGCAGACTTACAGAAAATGATAAGTCAAATATTCGTCGTATAGAGACTATACGCAAGAAGATAATAAAAAATGAATCTTCAATAGCTTTTAACCTCGTCTGCCTGCAAGAAAATATCCTACCTGGCTACACAAAAATATATGTATATATATATATGTATATATATATATATATATATATATATATATATACATATATATAATATGTATATGTATATTTATTACATATATATACATATATATATGCATATATATATATATATTTATATATATATATATTACATATGTATATATATATGTATATATGTATATATATATGTATATATATATACATATATATATATATGTATATATATATATGTATACATATATATATATATATATTGTACATATATATAATATATACATATATATATATATATATATATATATTTGTAAAAGAGAGGAGCAGGTTCTCAGTACTACACGTGGAGTTAAAAACGATAATATTGTAGTTATTCAGTTTTTTCCTAGTATTCTCGATTTTCCTGATTAGAGATTTGCCATTAACCGGGTGAATTGAAGCTAAATCACTGTATTCTTCTATTTCTTTCCATTATTTGAGCTCAACGTTTCGTCTTAATGAGGACATTTTCAAGAGTAAACTGAAATAAAAAAAATACATAATTACAGTAATGGTGAAAAAATTACAAAAGTTACATAAAGTCACCATTACTGTAATTATATAATTTTTTCTATTTCAGTTTACTCTTGAAAGGGTCTTTATTAAAACGAAGCGTTGAACTCAAATAATGGAAAGAAATGAAGAATACAGTTATTTAGTTTCAATTCACCCGGTTAATGGCAAATCTCTAATCAGGAAAATCGAGAATACCAGGAAAAAAACTGAATAACTACAACAATGCTGTCGTTTTTAACTCCATGTATATATAAATGTATATATATATATATATATATATATATATATATATGTATATATATATACTGTATATGTATATATGTATATATATGTATATATACATTTATATATATATATATATATATATATATATATATATAGGTATATATGTAAATATATATATATATGTATATATACATGCATACACATTATATATATATACATATACATATATATATGTATATATATATATATATATATATATATATATATATATATATATATATATATATATATATACCTTTTGGGCAAAGTCTTTCTCTTAAACAATTACTGTTGAATGCTAAAGCACAAGTGGCGTCAATGATTTTTAGAGAAGTATCATTTTCACTTCATGGCTATGGGATCGCCTCTTGGTGTTCTTTTCGCCAATATGTACATGGCTGTAGTTGAATCAAGGACCTTCAATAATCACCGGAAGCCGAAGATCTACGCTAGGTATATCGATGATATTTTTATTACCACCAAAGAAAGTGACGATGCTGAGAAGCTAGCTAACGCCCTTCAAGCCAATTCAGTCCTCAATTTCACTATTGAAAGTAGTAACAATAAGACCCTTCCCTTCCTTGATGCCTTTGTTGAGAAGAATTCGAACAATTACGCGACATCTGTCTACACGAAAGCCACCAACGTGGGACGCTGCCTAAATGCAAGGGGAGCATGCCCAGACTCCTACAAGAGGTCTGTTGTTGGAGCATACGTGAGAAGAGCCTTTTCCCACTGCAATACGTGGAAGGCCGTCCATACCGAACTGGAGCGTGTGAGGCAGATGTTAACTAATAATGGTTTCTCTTGTGATCTCATTGAGGATGTCATAAGGAGGAATATGGAAGAATTCCACACAAACCCAGACCACTGACGATAAAAAGAAACATATTACACTATATCATAAAATAGACTATGGAACGGCCTACAGACAGGAAGTAGACACTCTCCGAAGGATTATCACCGATGGAGTTGTACCAAAAAACCCTACGAGAGAGTTTTGCTGAGAGTCTCCAGCCGTCCCAATCTGGTAGCCTCCTTAATTATGAAAAATAGCACCACCCCTGGAGGACCTAAGGAATCGAAAGCCGGCGTAGTCTACAAATTTAAATGCTCTGAAGAGGCATGCAAGCCACTCGAAATGAGCTACGTCGGACACACGATGACCACCTTAAGAAGGCGACTGCTAGCACACCGAAATAACGGAGCTAATCAGCAGCATTACATCGACATACATGACAAGAATCCGCGCTTGGAAGACCTCATCAGGGACACCGAAATAATTCACACAGACTCTAACTACGGACGCTTAATAATTGACGAGACAGTTAGTATTACTTTACAACAGCCGACATTAAACGTCCAGAAGTCATCGGATCATGTCCTCCCTTCCAGTAGAAAAAACAGACCCGCACACCGTGACATTTGCCCACTGGAAGTTCCAAGACGACAAGACGTGACATTAGCTCCCCGTAGGTCCCAGCGAGAGGGTGCATCTAGACATTTGCTCACCGGAAGTGACAACCCGACAAGACGTGACATAAGCCCATCGTTGGACTAGAGCCCCCTTCCTGGCGCCGCCCACCCGCATATTCCCACCAATCATATTCCACCATTTTTTTGTCTTCTTTCTTGTTTGCACGGCCCACGGGCCTTTATATTCTAAAGTTTTTCACATTTGTAATCAGTTTTACCCTGAAGACGACCATGTGAAATGGTTGAAACAGCTGTCGGTATAAAATAGAAAACCACTCTGACGACTTTTGAACTTTTCTCCAGAGTTTGAACCATGAAAAGAAAATGATACTTAGAAAGTTAGAGAAATGTCCTCTAAAAATCATTGATGCCACTTGTGCTTTAGCATTCAACAGTAATATATATATATATATATATATATATATATACATATATATATATATATATATATGTATATATATATGTATGGATACATACATATCTATATCCTCTGTTTCTGCTGGAACAATAGGTATGCTCTTTTTTTCCTTTTCCCCTCTCCCCTCGCTCTCTCTCTCTCCTACCCCGTTCAACGTACTTAGTGCCCTACTGTGGCCCATATACCTGCGGACTGTAGTTTCCAGAACGGAAGACGGTGCCCTCAACCCCTTTACCCTACCTCCCACTCTCTCCCCCTCCCTGCCTATCCTCCCACTTAGTTTGCCTTCCCCTCCCTCTCCTTTCCTCCCATTTAGTGTATCTCCCCACTCTCCACCCTCCATCTTCCCCCTTCCCATGCATTCCCCCCTTCCAACTTAATATGCCTCTCTCTTCTCATTCTCCTTCCCTTCCCCCTCCTTCTCCCTCCCTCCGCCTCCCCTGTACCCTACCTCCCCTTCCCTCCTTCCCCCTTCACCACCACCACCCCTCTCTTCTCCCTCCCTCTTTCTCCCCTCCACTCTTCCCCTCCCCTTCCCACTCCTTCCTCCTTTCCCCTTGCTTCACCTACCTCCCCCTCCTCATCTTTACTCTTTCTTTCTCTCTTTCTCTCTCTCTCTCCTCCCTCGCTCACCCTTACGACCGCCTTCCCTTCCCGTCACCCCAATTATTTCCGCTCTCTCACCACCTACAGATCATTAACCCTCTCCCCTTTTCCTTAATCCCCCTCCCCTCCCATTCTCTCTCTCCTTTCCCTTCCCCTTTCCCTTCCCCCTCCCTTTCCTTTCCCCTCCCTCTACCCCCTCCCTTCCCGTCCCCTCCCCTCTCTTCCCCTTCCCCTCCCTCTTCCCCTCCTTTCCCGTCTTCCCCCTCTCATCCCCTTCCCCTCCCTCTCCCCCTTCCCTTCCTTTCCCCCTTTTCCCTCCCTTTCTTTTCCCTTTCCTCTTCCCCCTCCCCTCCCTCTCCTCCTCCCTTTCCCTTCACCTCCCTCCTCCCCCTCCCTTCTTCCTTTCCTTCTTCCCTTTCCCTCCCTTTCCCCCTCTCCTCCCCTTCCCCCTCCCTTTCCCTCTACCCTCTCCTCCTCCCCCTCTCATCTCACTCCCCTTCCCTCCCCTTCCCTCCCCTTCCCTCTCTCCTCTCCTCTTTCCTCTCTCCCCTACCCTTTTCCTCACCTTCCCCCTCCCCCTCTCCCTCCCCTCCACGTCCCTTCCCTCCTTACCCTTTCCCCTTCCTCGAAGTAAGAGGTCGAAGAGGAGGAGACAGAAGAGGAGAAGGAGGAAGACGAGAAGCGGAGGGAGGAGTTGGAGGAGCAGGAGAATGAGTAGGAGGTGAAGGAGGAGGAGGAGGAGAGGAGGGTGGTGAAGAGCGGGAGGAGGAAGAAGAAGAGGAGGGGGATGGCTCAGTGGGGGAGGAGGAGAAGGATGAGGATGAGGAGGAGAAGGATTTTATGCAGGTGGAGTAATTGGTTTTCCTCGAAAAGGTAAACAAAAAATAAAGTGAATATGCTCTACGGTCACGGATCGCCCTGTTTGCTCTGAAAAGAGAGACACAGAGAGAGAGAGAGAGAGAGAGAGAGAGAGAGAGAGAGAGAGAGAGAGAGAGAGAGAGAGAGAGAGAGAGAGAGAGAGAGAGAGAGATGGAAGAAGAGAAGAAAGGGGGAAAAGAAGGAGAATGGATATAAGGGCGAGGGGGGGAAATTAAAGGGAATAGAGAGAAAGGTGAGAAAAGAAGAACAACATATGGGAAGATAAAGGAAAAGTGAAGAAGGGGAGAGAGGGTCTTGAGGGAAATCCCCAACTACACAAAGGTCTGGATTTCACCACAATAAAGAGAATAGAACGAGGGAGATAATGAGAGAGATAGAGAGAAAGAGAGAGAGAGACAGAAAGATGGAGATAAAGAGAGAGATAAAGAGAGAGATAGAGAAAAAGAGAGAGAGGGACAGAAAGATGGAGATAAAGAGAGAGAGAGAAAAAGAGGGAGATAAGGATAGAGATAGAAAGAGAAAGAGAGATAGAAAGAGAGAGAAAGAGATAGAGAGAGTAGATCGAGAAATGTATTCTTCGTTGTGGGAAAGAAAGGAATATTTTTCTTATCCACTGGGACAGCTCTCCATACCGAAGAGGTGCAGCAGTGACGGCGGAGGTCGCGGTCAAGGAGACATTTGATGGAGGAGGGAGAGGACCAGAAGGGAGGGAGACTGGAAACTGAAAGTAATCAGCATTTTACTTTTATTTTACCTATTTGTTTATTTTTTGTTATTTATTTATTTTATTATTATTATTTATTATCATTATTATTATTATTATTATTATTATTATTATTATTATTATTATTATTATTATTATTATTATTATTATTATTATTATTATTATTATTATTATTATTATTATTATTGTTATTATTGTTATTATTATTATTTCTATTTTTAGTATTATTATCATTATTATCATTATTATCTATATAATTAAAAAATAAACTGACCCTTCGCGTTTGGTGGCATTTCGCTCACACACACCCCGGTGCCCGGTCCGCGTTTGGTGGCATTTCGCTCACACACACCCCGGTGCCCGGTCCGTGTAAGGGTTATTCCACGTTTCTCGCCTCTCATAAGCGGACTCACATCTCACACGCCGACATGGGGAAGGATTCTTCAAAGTTGCAGATGCTAAGAAATAGACATTTCTGGAGGTGGGTTACACGCGAAAAGAAGTTAACTAAAGGGGATTTGAACACAAACAGAAAACTATTTCAGAAGATAAAAAATGAACACATGCTTAAGTTCCCAGACCTGTATCGAGAGACTAAAGCTTTAGCTGTGAAAGAGACGGTGAAGGTGTTTCAGCGAAAGCTGTTGACGTTTAATGAAAAGTTAAAAGAGGATAAGACTTACAAGTATAGTGATGATGTTTTGGATTCTTTGGAAGTTTACGTCGGAGAAATCCCTCAAGAGAGGTCAGATGGGTTTCAAAAGCATTATTTTACTGGTACTAAATAAAAAGATTCTGTTACAATTTTTTCTTTTTCCTGAGGCGAGAGGCATTTGGGGGTAAATCGGTTACACCGCCAACTACGGTGAAGAAGAAGAACTCGAAGAAGAAGAAGAACTCGAAGAAATCGAAGAAGAAGAAGAGGAAGAACACGAAGAAGAAGAAGAAGAAGAAGAAGAAGAAGAAGAAGAAGAAGAAGAACTCGAAGAAGAAGAACTCGAAGAACTCGAAGAAGAGGAAGAAGAAGAACTCGAAGAACTCGAAGAAGAAGAAGAAGTAGAACTCGAAGAAGAAATAAAAAAACTCGAAGAAGAAGAACTCGAAGAACTCGAAGAACTCGAAAAAGAAGAACTCGAAGAACTCGAAAGAGAAGAACTCGAAGAAGAACTCGAAGAAGAAGAACTCGAAGAAGAAGGAGAACTCGAAGAAGAAGAACTCGAAGAAGAACTCGAAGAACTCGAAGAAGAACTCGAAGAACTCGAAGAAGAACTCGAAGAAGAACTCGAAGAAGAACTCGAAGAACTCGAAGAAGAACTCGAAGAACTCGAAGAACTCGAAGAAGAACTCGAAGAACTCGAAGAAGAACTCGAAGAACTCGAAGAAGAACTCGAAGAAGAACTCGAAGAACTCGAAGAAGAACTCGAAGAACTCGAAGAAGAAGAAGAAGAAGAAGAAGAAGAAGAAGAAGAAGAACTCGAAGAAGAAGAAGAAGAAGAACTCGAAGAAGAAGAACTCGAAGAAGAAGAAGAAGAAGAAGAAGAAGAAGAAGAAGAAGAAGAAGAAGAAGAAGAAGAAGAAGAAGAAGAAGAAGAAGAAGAAGAACTCGAAGAAGAAGAACTCGAAGAAGAAGAAGAAGAAGAAGAAGAAGAAGAAGAAGAAGAAGAAGAACTCGAAGAAGAGGAAGAAGAAGAACTCGAAGAACTCGAAGAAGAAGAAGAAGTAGAACTCGAAGAACTCGAAGAAGAACTCGAAAAACTCGAAGAACTCGAAGAACTCGAAAAAGAAGAACTCGAAGAACTCGAAAAAGAAGAACTCGAAGAACTCGAAAAAGAAGAACTCGAAGAACTCGAAAGAGAAGAACTCGAAGAACTTGAAGAAGAACTCGAAGAAGAAGAACTCGAAGAAGAAGAAGAACTCGAAGAAGAAGAAGAACTCGAAGAAGAAGAACTCGAAGAACTCGAAGAACTCGAAGAAGAACTCGAAGAACTCGAAGAAGAACTCGAAGAACTCGAAGAAGAACTCGAAGAACTCGAAGAAGAACTCGAAGAAGAACTCGAAGAAGAACTCGAAGAAGAACTCGAAGAACTCGAAGAACTCGAAGAACTCGAAGAAGAACTCGAAGAACTCGAAGAACTCGAAGAAGAACTCTAAGAAGAAGAACTCGAAGAAGAAGAAGAACTCGAAGAAGAAGAAGAAGAAGAAGAAGAAGAAGAAGAAGAAGAAGAAGAAGAAGAACTCGAAGAAGAAGAACTCGAAGAAGAAGAAGAAGAAGAAGAAGAAGAAGAAGAAGAAGAAGAAGAAGAACTCGAAGAAGAAGAACTCGAAGAAGAAGAACTCGAAGAAGAAGAAGAAGAAGAAGAAGAAGAAGAAGAAGAAGAAGAAGAAGAAGAAGAAGAAGAAGAAGAAGAAGAAGAAGAAGAAGAACAACAACAACAACAACAACTCGAAGGACTCGAAGAAGAAGTTCTCAAAGAAGAACTCGAAGAAGAATTCGAAGAAGAACAACAACTCGAAGAAGAACTCGAAGAAGAAGAAGAAGAACTTGAAGAAGAACTCGAAGAACTCGAAGAAGAAGAAGAACTCGAAGAAGAACTTGAAGAAGAAGAAGAACTCAAAGAAGAAGAAGAAGAAGAACTCGAAGAAGAAGAACTCGAAGAAGAACACGAAGAGGAAGAAGAACGAATGAAGAAGAAGGAGGCTAGAAAGGAACGGAGAGAGGCCAATGCAAAAGATTTAACAATTCGCAAAGTTTTGAAACAAGAAAAGCAAGTAAAAAAAAGTTATTACTTATAGGAAAAAAAGAATTAAAAATATATAAAAAGGGTATTTTGAACGGAAATTTAACACCAGCACAAATCGCCTATATAGATGACTTGCGAGAACAGCTAGATGTTGACAAGAAATAAAAAGCAATATGATTTTGATATTTTATTTTCCAAAAAAGGGGCGTAGCCCAGGGCGCGCAGCTCCCGCGCCTAAGGCGCAGCGCCGCAGGCCAATGCCCCCGGCGTAGCCGGGCCGGCGCAGCCGGTGGGCTTGTTATTATTATTATTATTATCATTATTATTATCATTATAACCATTATCATTATTATTATTATTATTATTATTATTATTATTATTATTATTATTATTATTATTATTATTATTATTATTATTATTATTATTATTATTATTATTATTATTGTTATTATTATTATAATTATTATTATTATTATTATTATTATTATTATTATTATTATTATTATTATTATTATTATTATTATTATTATTATTATTATTATTATTATTATTATTATTATTATTACTATTATTATTATCATTATTATTATTATTATTATTATTATTATTATTATTATTATTATCATTATTATTATTATTATTATTATTATTATTATTATTATTATTATTATTATTATTATTATTATTATTACTAGATTTTGTTAGAAAGGGGCTTCGCCCCTGAAATCTCAGCATGTTGATGAATTCGATAAACTCTTAATTTCAAATAAAAAAATATATATATACTTTTTCTCAATGAAAATTGTCCAATTTTTTAGAGGAAGATGATTGTTAATGTACCCGCCAGATATTTCACATGGAATTATGAGAACATTTACAAAGAAATTTACTCAATAATTAGCGGGGATTTTATTTTTGTATATTCACTCTTAGAGGAGATATACATTTAGAAATTTTAAAGATCATTATTACTGCATTGTATGGACGGAAAATTGGGCAGGGACGTTACTATCGCCACTGTTTTTTTTTTTTTTTTTTTCATTGGCAATCATATCTCTATCATATCTCATATCTCTTTGTATACTATATTTTTGTCTTCTCCTCTTCTTGATAATAATATAAATTTCTTGGATCTCCTATTCTTGATACAGCAACATATAATTGTCCATGCGTAAATACTTCGTTTGTTAAATTTAAGCCAACTTTTTTAAATGTTTGTCCTTGAGATTTATTAATTGTCATTGCATATGATAATCTAACTGGAAATTGTTATCTTGAAAATTTAATTGTCTCTTCATTTATAAGCACTTGGTAAAAGCACTTTTTCACCTTTATATTTGCCATTGAGTATTTTAGCTTCTATAAAAATATTTGTTCGAAAAGCTCAATTACTTTGAATGCTACTCATGAATTGGAGCCAAATTTAATCTGAAACATTGACAAAGTAAGGTTGAGTCGTCGAAATCGAAATTAGTCGATCGACCGAATCGAGAAAAAAGTCTAACTATTTTTTTTTTTTTAATTAGCCAATATTTGTTCGAAAAGCTCAATTACTTTGAATGCTACTCATGAATTGGAGCCAAATTTAATCTGAATTTTTTTTTTTTTACAAAGTAAGGTTGAGTCGTCGAAATCGAAATTAGTCGATCGATCGAATCGAGAAAAAAGTCTGACAGACAGACAGACAGACACGAAACCGCTTTTATTTATTAGATTATCATTATTATTATTATTATTATTATTATTATTATTATTATTATTATTATTATTATTATTATTATTATTATTATTATTATTATTATTATCACTATTATTAGTTGATATTAGTCTCTCAACTTAATTGAAGAGGAAGACAGCTGAGAAAAGAGGAGCTGCTTGAGGAAAGGGAAGAGAAAGAAAAGAAGAGGGGAGAAGAGGAGGAGGAGGAGGAGAAGGAAGAGGAAGAGAGAAGAGGGTGAGGTTGGTTGCTTTCTTAATTCTTTCCGGATTTACTTCCCCACCGTTTTCTTCTGTTTTTTTCCAGTTCTCTTCTAATGTTTTTCTTTATTTTACCATAAATTCACCGTTTTTTGTGGCGTCTCCCTCTTGTATCACTGCATCACAGTACTATTGACAATTTCCAGTTTTTATTCTCTGTTTCTCGTTTTCTGTTATCAATTTTCCTGTTTCCAATTTTTTTCTTTCTATTCCCCGTTTTCTCTTTACTTCCTGTTTTCTCTCTTTATGTCACGAATACTCAATTTATTTACTGTTTTCCTTTTTTATATCTCATTTCTAATCTTTATTGTTCATTTTTCTCTTTATTTCCCATTCTCTCTCTTTATTTTTCATTTTCTTTGTTTCTCATTTTCCTCGTTATTTCTCATTTTCCGTCTCTATTTCCCGTTTTCCACCTTTACTTCTCGTTTTCTCTATTTCACGTATTCCTTCTTTATTTTCGTTTTCCGTCTTTATTCCCCGTTTTTGTTTTTATTTCCCATTGTCTTTTTTATCTACCGTTTTCCGTTTTCTTTCACGTTTTCTCTTTTTATTTCCCATGTTCCTTTTTATGTCCAGTTGTTTTTATTTCCCGTTTTCACTATTTTCTGTATCTTTTTATTTCCCGTTTTCTCTTTTTATTTTCTGTTTTTTTCTTTTTCACTTTATTTTCTGTTTTTTTTCCTCTTTATTCCCGATTTTCATCTTTATTTCCCGATTTCCCTGTTTATCTTCCGTTTTTCCTCTTTAACTTACTTTCCTCTCTATTTCTCGTTTTCTCTATTTCCCCAAGGGGTCTCTATATCTCATTTTCTCTTTATTTCCCGTTTTCTTTTATTCCCGTTTTCTATTTTTATTTTGTCTTTATTTCCAGTTTTTCTCTCTATTCCTCGTTTTCCTTCTTTATTTCTCGTTTTTTTTTCTCTTTAGCTCCCGTTTTCTATCTTTATTTTCCTTTCTTCCTCTTTATTTCCCCCATTTTCTATGTCGCACCATTGAGGGACATCTTTTCACCGTCTGTGGGATTTGGCCGAATATCTTTAGCCGTGATTGTCATGATCTCAAATCCCACAGCAATCAATATTACTCGCTTCTGTGGCGTTGATATATCGGGTGGTTGCTTGGGAGATTGCCACGGGCTTAATGGAGGAGAGAATGGGCCTTGTGTCTCACCTGGTCTTGAATTCTGTCCTATTTCTCCCTCCTTTCCCTCCCTCCTCCACTCCCACCTTCCTCCTTTCCCTCCCTCTTTCCACCCTCACTCCTTCCTTTCCTCTTTCCATCCCTCCTTCTCCCTCCATCCCTCCCTCTCTCCCTCTCTCCCTCCCTCCCTCTCTCCATCCATCCCTTTCCTCCCTTCCCTCTTTCCATCACTGCCATCGTCCATCCACCCATCTATCAATTCCATCCTCTCTGTTCTCCCTATGGATAGAAGCGCTGGTTATTCCTGACAAAGGACTCCCACTCTCCCTGAAACCCATCCCCATTCGTTCCCCTCCTTTTCCCCTCTCTATCACCCTTCCCCTCCACTCCCAAGTCCCTCCTCTCTCCTTTACTCCTCCATTTCCCCCTCCCTCCCTCCCTCCCTTTCCCCCTCCCTCCCTCCCTCCATCCCCATGTCAGAGAAGGTAAAAGAGTGTGAAGGGAGTGGAAAGAGGAAGGGGAAAGGAAGGAAAAAATGGAGGTGAGAAAAAAATGAGGGAAGGGAGAGGAAGGGAAGGAAGGGAAAGTGGGTAGAGGAGAGGAGGTGAAGTGATGTGAGGGGAAGGAAGGGGAAACGGAAATGAGGTGAGGGAAATGAATGGAAGGGGAAGGGGAAGGGCGTAGAAGAGAGGAGGCGAGGGAAGGGAAATTGAGGGAAGATAAGGGGAATGGAGGGAAAGAGAGTAAAGTAGAGGGGAAAGGGAGTAGAGAAGAGGGGATGAAATGAGGTAAGGGAAGATGAGGAGAGGGGCAAGGGACCGGAGGGGATGGAAAGGGACTAAAAGAGAGGGGACAGGGAGGGGAAGGGGAGGTGAAGGGAGGGGAAAGGGAGTAGAGGAGAGGGGAAAGTGAAGCCTTGGGTCTCTTGGGAAGTGGAGTAACCACACACGATGGATTTTATTCTTATTTATGTATTCAATGATTTACAATTTTTGTATTCTTAGTTATTCTTATCTTTATTCATATTTTCAGTTATTTTTATATACCTATTTATTATTTTTTGAATATTCATTTGTTAATTTTATGTTGGATTTAATCAATTATTTATCTTTGTATAATTGTGAGCTTGTTTTACGGTTAACTTAGTTCTAAGCTTTATTTTTGTTTGTTTGTATTTTTTGTTTTGGTGTGCTTCATTCTATTTAATTATATTTTTATCTAATTTTGTTTATCTATATTTACCTATTTATGTATTCTTTACCGCATTTTTTACTTCCTTCAATATAGCCACTCTCTCTCTCTCTCTCTCTCTCTCTCTCTATATATATATATATATATATATATATATGTATATATATATGTATATATATATATATATATACATATAGATATATATATATATATATATATATATATATATATGTATATATATTTATATATATATATATATATATATATATATATATATATATACTGTAAAAAAGTAGTAGCCTCTGTCTGTCTGTCTCTCTGTCTGTTTGTTTGTTTGTTTGTTTGATCACGAACTCCTCCTAGGGTTTTGCAGATAGACCCCCATAATTATATATATTCTGATACCCTGTCCCTCCAGGTACTTGGATAACTATATTTCATTTCCAAAAAAGAAATATTTTGGTTAGTGTTAAGGGTTAAAGTTAGGTGGGTTATGGTTAGGTGAGTGATTATTCACGAACTACTTCTAGGTTTTTGCAGATAGACCCCTATAACTATATATATTCTGAAACCTTATAACCCAAGGTACTTGGATTACTGTCTTTCATTTGTCTGTCAATTTGTTTGTTTGTTTGTTTATGAGTTCACGAACTCTTACGGTTATGCAGATAGACCCCCATAATCATATATATTCTGATACCCTATCACTCATTTGTCTGTCTGTCTATTTGTTTGTTTATTTGTTTGGTCAGGAACTCCTCCCAGGGTTTTGCATATAGACCCCCATAATCATATATTTCTGATACCCTATCACTTCAGGTACTCGGATAACTATATTTCATTTTAAAAATATATATATATATTTTGGTTAGGGTTAAAAGTTAAAGTTAGGTGGGGTATAGTTAGGTTAGAGATTATTCACGAACTACTCCTAGGTTTTTGCAGATAGATCCCTATAACCATATATATTCTGAAACTTTATAACACAAGGTACTTGGATTACTATCTTTCATTTGTCTGTCAATTTGATTGTTTGCTTGTTTGTATGTTCACGAACTCCTGGGGTTTTGGAGATAGACCCCCATAACCATATATATTCTGATACCCTATCACTCCTGGTACTTGGATGACTATGTTTCATTTAAAAAAATATATATTTTGGTTAGGGTTAAGGATTAAAGTTAGGTGGGGTATGGTAAGGTTAGGGAAGATGCACGAACTCGCAGCAACGCGCGGGTAATTTGGCTAATATATATATACATATATATATATATATATATATATATATATATATATATATATATATATATACATATATATATATATATATATATATATATATATACAGTATATATATATATATATATATGCATGAAAAATCACATAAACTCGTGATTCTAAATATGCGGAAAAACCACCAAGGAAAAAGATAAACTGATGACCAAGCGTTTTCGTCTATTCATGTATCCTGAGGATGTCTGAATAGACGAAAGCGCTTGGTCATCAGTTTTTCCGCATATATATATATATATTTATATATGTGTGTGTGTGTGTGTGTGTGTGTGTGTGTGTGTGTGTGTGTGTGTGTGTGTGTGTGTGTGTGTGTGTGTGTGTGTGTGTGTGTGTGTGTGTGTGTGTGTGTGTGTGTGTGTGTATATATATATATATATATATATATATATATATATATATATATATATATATGGATACTATGCCAAAAATAAGATGTGCAACTTTAAACATTGCCACATACAAGGACAAAGAAGAAGAAATCATTGAAATGATGCTGAGTAGAAAAATAGACTTATTTGGTATGGCGGAGACAAGACAGTTTGGAAAGGAAAGAGGAAAAGATTTAGGTGGTGGATTTGTTTTGATGCATAGTGGAGTTGAAACAGGAAGAAGAAAACAAGGGGTAGCAATTATAATAGGACCAACACTCTCACCATATATTCAAAACGTAAAATTGATAAATGAGAGACTTATGTACTGTGTACTGAACATCAAAGGTAAAAGATACTTTATATATCAGGTGTATGCACCTCAACAAGGACACACCGATGATGAAAAAAGGGAGTTTTTAGAGATGCTGGAGGATAACATTGATATGTACCCAGATAATGCCACTATAATCATGGGTGATTTTAATGCTAGGGTTGGACTGGACAGAGGAGGTATACAGAACATCATAGGACCCTTTGGAGAAGAGGTGAAAAACAGAGAAGGGGAAAATCTGATAGATTTATGCATGAGAAATAATATGAAGATTATGAACGGCTTTTTTAAACATAAAGATGAACATAGGTATACAAGATACAGATGGAATCAGTTAACCGATCAGTTTGACCAAAAGTCCATTATTGACTACATGCTGACATCTGATAAAAGATTATTCAACAACGTGAAAGTTGTACCAGGTGATTCGCTAAATTCAGATCACATACTTCTAATTGGAGATTTAAATATTAAGAAGATAAAGCAAAGACAAATACAAAAGAGAAAAGTCATCAAAGTTCAGTCATTATTTCTTATGTTCTTATGTTCTTATGTTCTTATTAAAATATGCTGAAACAAAAGACAAGTATCAGGTAGCAATAGATGAGAAAATTAATCTCAGAGAGGAAGCAGCTGAGGATTGGGAAGATATGAAGGAAATAATTAAAGGTGTAGCAGAAGAAACGTTAGGAACAAAAATAGTGGGAGGAAGTAAGAAAAGACATACACCATGGTGGACAGAGGAAGTAAAGTGTGCAGTAAAAGAAAAAAATGAAGGCACTAAGAAAGTGGTTGAGACATAGAACACTTGAAACAAGAATAGAGTATGTCACTTCAAGAAATAAGGCAGAAGAAATGAAGAGAACAGCAAAACAAAATGTTTGGAAGAAGTTAGGAGAGACAATAGAACAAGATCTAAAAGGTAGTAAGAAGAAAATCTTTGGATTAGCAAAATCATATAGAAAAGATAAGAGTATGGTGCATAACATTAAAGATGACAAAGGTAATGTTATTGTAGAACCCAACAAGATAAACGAGAAATGGCAGAGTTATTTTGAAAACCTACTGAATGTGGGAGGTGAAGACATAGATGAAAGTATAGAGAAC
>NC_134782.1:33401868-33404368 GCF_046742065.1 Oratosquilla oratoria
TATATATATATGTATATGTATGTATGTATATATATATATATTATATATATATATATATATATATATATATATATATATATATAAAACTTGCTTCTAGTATGATTCTTAGTGAAGTCAAGCTTAACCCTCTCGGCACTTGATCTAATCCTCTATTGATTAGAATTGACTAGCATTAGTTAAAACAGTAAGGCCCTGTCCACACTAGCGGTTTGAACCGCGCGGAAACCGCGATTGTACCGCAATATCAAGGGGAAATTGCGCGGTTGTGTGTGAACGACTCCACTTACTTGCATTGTAATTGAACCGCCGCAGTTCAAACCATGAAGGTTCAAACCGCTAATGTGAACAGGGCCTGAACGTGTGTGTGTGTGTGTGTGTGTGTGTGTGTGTGTGTGTGTGTGTGTGTGTGTGTGTGTGTGTGTGTGTGTGTGTGTGTGTGTGTGTGTGTGTGTGTGTGTGTGTGTGTGTGTGTGTGTGTGTGTGTGTGTGTGTGTGTGTATGTATGTGTATGTGATTCACCCTGGTCTTTCACCTTGGTCTTTGGATCACGGGTTGGACTCGTGATCGACAGCTATTTACCTGTAGGAGAGAGGCCAAACGCAGAGTATGGGATCCAATATATTTGACGTTTCGTCCAGCAGATGGCAAGCTTTGATATAGTATCGTTATTTTCTAATGTACCAACTAAAAAAGCCATTGAGGTGTTAACCAATGTATTGCCTGAACATGATGAGTTACCTGTACCTGTTTGTGATTTTATCAGACTAGTGAACCTTTGTATTTCAAACTGTTGTTTTACTTTTAGTGATAATTATTACAGACAGACAGCAGGTTTACCAATGGGTTCCCCACTAAGCCCAGTGCTGGCGAACTTGTTTCTAGAACATTTAGAAAATACCAGTTTTAGCAACATTGTCCCTAGAGAGTTAGTTTGGCTTAGATACGTCGACGATGTACTTATAATAGCTCCTCGTAGGTTAGATTTGAGTAGGATTTTAAATCAGTTAAATCTTGTAGAAGATAGTATCAAGTTTACAGCAGAATATGAAACTAACAACATGTTGCCCTATCTTGATACCCTTTTAATAAGAGACGGAAACAATATAAAGTTTAAAGTTTTTAGAAAAAAGACAAATAATAATGATTATGTACATTTTTACTCTGCTACGGATAAGAAAACCAAAATGGGAATTATCATAGGTTTTTATCTTCGAGGCTTAAGAATATGTTCAGAGGAGTATTTGGATGAAGAATTTAATAACATTTTTAACGCTTTTACTGAACTAAAATACCCTCCTTATTTTATCCTAAAAGCCAAGAAGAAAGCTGGAATTATTCATAAAAGAGTAGGAAAAATAAAAGAAGAATGTACAAAGAGGATCATATTACCTAATATCTCAGTTGCAGACAATATTTCCCCATTATTTAACAAGGCTGGTGTTAATGTTGTTAAAACCAGCTCGGTAACAGTTGGCAATCTTATCAAAAGCCAAAATAAGAGCAGGGAAAATATTCGTCAAGCAGGTATTTACTGTGTGCCATGTCTAGGTTGTGAAAAGGTCTACATTGGTGAAAGTTTCCGTGGTATTCATAAGAGAATATTAGAACATAAATATGATATGAAAATATACAATATGAATAATGCCATTGTTAAACATAGATTCAATATAGGCCACAATGCTGACTGGAATAATTCCAAGATTATAAAATATGAAAACCATACAATGAAACGTAGATGTTTTTAATCTGCGTTTATATCCCTCATTGATAATATAAATCAGAACAGTGATTTTTTTTGCAATAAATAAACCATTGGCAATTTTAATAACCAAGTAACAAGCAATTTGTGCAAATTGTGTGTACACCATTTTTATGTTTGTTTCTCCCCGCAAGGTCGGGCTATATAAGGAGTAAAATGTTTCTCAACTGTGTTATTTCTGAAGAAGCCCTGCTGGGCGAAACGTTAAATATATTGGATCCCATACTCTGCGTTTGACCTCTCTCCTACAGTGCTGTTGCAGTCGTTGCTGTTTTTACTCAGCTATTTGCCTCCCGGAAGAGAGCTCAGAGCTCGTATGACCGATCTATGGGTAATGCTGTGGCCCTACACGCACACACTCTCCCAACTACCCGCCAACGACAGTTGGAAAAACGACTCGAAGCGCAGCGATACTAAATTATTTCAGCCCTGGGCAGGATTCGAAACCGCACCGCCGTAGTGACAGTCGGAAACTTTACCAACCGTATGTTCATAAGCTTATGCTTCTTTAAACAATTCAAATTTTATTCAACGCAAAATTAAAAACGCATAAATGCAGCCTATCTGTTTACTGATTGATGGATTGAATAACAAGTTGAGGGGGGGAAGTGGCCCTTTAAACATTTGTTATTATTATTACTATCATTATAATTACTGTCATTGTTATTATAATTATTATTATTGTTACTGTTATTGTTATTGTTATTATTATCATTATCATTATCATCATCATTATTATTA
>NC_134782.1:33436868-33439368 GCF_046742065.1 Oratosquilla oratoria
GGTTGGCGAAGTTGTTTCTACCCACTTCCATATTAAATCTATTTTCAGACAGTTTGAGACCATTGTTTCTTGTCTGATTCTCATTCAGTTTGAAAATTTTGTCACTTTTGATATTGCCAATTCCCTTTAGAATCTTAAAGACCTGTATTAAGTCACCTCTGAGTCTACGCTTTTTTAGGGAAAACAGATTCATATGTTTTAGTCATTTTCGTATGATCTATTTTTGATATTTGGAATCAGTTTTGTGCCTCGTCGTTGTACTTTTTCTAATCTGTCAATTTCTTTAATGAAACTTGGTAACCATACGGAAACAGCATCTTCTAAATGTGGACGAACTAACGATTTATATAGCTTGTTAATGAGTGATGGACTTTTGAAATCAAAAGATCGCGCAATCAGTCCTAGAATCTTATTTGCTTTCTCAGATGCTGAAATACACTGCTTGGATGATTTGAAATCGTTACTGATAATTATGCCGAGACCTTTTTCACTATTCACTTTTGTTAACGAGTTTCCAAATAACTTGTAATCGTACTTACTGTTATTTTTACCTATGTGCATTACCTTGCTTGCTTGTGTTGAATTTCATTAGCCACTTTTCAAACCATTGCTGTAATTTATCTAAATCTTCTTGAATATCTACTTGGTTTTAAGTGATCATTTGCCATTCCGCACAGTGTTGTATCATCAGCAAACTAATATATACTATTAATAGAAGTGGTCCAAGAACGGAACCCTGAGGAACTCCACTTGTAACTTTTTTCCATTCAGAAGTTTTTCCATTCAAAACAACTCTCTGGTTTCGATCATTCAACCAATTACTAATCCAACTTAATAGGCTACCATTTATTCCGTGTGAAGCTAATTTAGTAAGTAGTCTTTCGTGGAGGACGGTATCGAGATAAGAACGTTTTCGTCTGAAACCATGCTGGCTATCATTTATCAAACAGTTACTTTCTAAATTATTTTTGATAGTATCTCTGATGATAGTTTCCACCATTTTTCGTACGATTGAAGTCAAACTTATAGGCCTGTGGTTATTTGGATTCTTTTTGTCTCCTTTTTTGAATATGGGAGTAACGTTAGCTAGCTTCCGTTCTCTTAGGACATCTCGGGATATGATGGATTTCTTGAAAATAATTTCTAATGGAACAACAATCTCATTTTTCATATCCTTTAAGATTCTTTGATGCCAACCGTCAGACCCTGGTGTGTTATTAACTTTGAGTTTCTCTATGGACCTTTTACTTTTTTCTTTTGTTATATTTATTCTCCGTCCCCCCATGCATAAAAGGAGAACACGGGGAGAAAGCCCGAAGAGATTTCTCCCCGTCTTCTCCTTTCATGCATGGGGGGACTGAGAGGGGGGGGTCGCCGATTTAATGAAGCGGCCTTGCTGTGTCTTGCGACACTGCTTCTGACCCAGGGCAGTGGACAAGGTGCAGGGATGACCCGTCATCCAGGAGGTGCTAAGATAAGAGGGAGGGTGGAAGGGTATTGAGTGTATTCAGGGATGGAATGATTTTATGCCTTTTCCTTTTTGGCTACCTCCCTTGTAAGGGGGGAAAAGCCTTGGTATATGTATGTATGTATGTATATTTACCGTAGTGAGTAAGTTTACCCTAGACTTTTCACAGGTTTCAGCTTGGAATTCACTTTGAGGTGTTTCGTTTACGAATACCGAGCTAATATAATTGTTTAAAATATCACACATTCCTTCATTTGAATATTCAAGTTGACAGTCAGGAAATGATAGTGGACCAATGTGATTCCTAACAATCTTTTTATCTCTAATGTAACTAAAGAATTCTTTGGAATTCTCTTTGGATTTATCAGCGATATTCAGTTTTTTATAAATCTCTGTACTAATACATAACTTTGATAGTCATTAGATGCACCCGAGCACTTGTATTTCTTATAAGCCTGATCTATAGGTCTTTCGCTTAATTTTGCCTCCCAATCTGTAAGCTGAAGCTCTTGACGTAGTCCTATGAACTGAGCTTTACTAAAATCGGGTATTTTAGAAACACAAGTATCTATTCTAAAAAATTTAGTAGTTTGAATCTAAGTTATGATCGCTATTTGCAGCAGTTTCACCAACTTCTACATCGGTTATCATGCTTTAGCGGCTAGTGATCAATATATTGAGTAAGTTGCCATGTCTTGTGGGCTCTTTTACATGCTGAACTAAGTAACTGTCACCGAGAAAATCAATCAAGCGGCTATCTATATGGCCATGTTCAAGGGTCATCCAATCAATGTCAGTAAAATTGAAATCACCCATTATCAATAAATCCCGGTTGCAGAGACTAGACAATTCTTGAAATAACAGTTTGTCGTCTGCTAATGATAATGTCTTTGGCCTATATATTACACCTACATTCATTTTTTGTCCATTTGCTTGGGTTAATTCTACCCACAAACTATCATATGCATCCTGTTTCATTTTCTCTAAAACACAAGCATGGGCATTGTTTTTAACGTACAACAGAACACCCCC
>NC_134782.1:33451868-33456868 GCF_046742065.1 Oratosquilla oratoria
CCAACTCGTCACCGCAGATCCAAAACAATATTTACGTGAACTGTGAAGCCTGACAGCAAAACCGCAATTTTGTGGTCCAGTAATCAAACTGAACCTCGTCAATTATTGCCACATCATTGGACCTGAATAAAAAAAAATGCCTCGCAAATTACTCCTCCACTTGAATTAATCGCGTTCGTTTTATTGTTACTATTATTGTGGTTATCGGAATGGCCGTTGTAGTTCAGCCTAAATGGTCCACTAGTGGACCGGTCTATCCCCTGAGTGACAATACAGTCTCTATACCTCACCCACGGTGGCTTATCGCACCTCTGATGTCCGGCGTTCTAGAGAGGGGTTGGAAAGCCACGAAAGTGCTTTTACACTTACCGGGGATCGAACCCGGGCCTTCAGCGTTTCGAAGCAGGAACGTTACCCACTGCTTCACGCGGGTCCATTGTTGAAGTGGTTGGAGGTGTCGTAGTGTTTGTAGTCACGGTTGTTTTAGTTGTTTTATTTTTTGTTTAATTTTCTATTATTATAATCACCTCTGTTAAAGTTACATGGTACCGCTGTAAAAAAATATATAAAGTCCATCTCGATGATGAGAGAATGTAACTCTAGTTCAATTGAACAAATCTTGCCCATGAACTTTAAACAGAATTCGGTGAACTTTTTGAGTATCTAGGTCGTCTGAAGGAGACAAGGCGTCAAATAAATTTTCGATTTTTTTTCAAGATAGATCATAAAACTTTGAAGAGAATTTTGAGGTCATTCCAGCCCATTTCTCCTTTTCCTCTCCCCTTTTCCTCTCCCCTTTTTATTGCCTTCCCTCCCCCTCTCTTTCCCCCTTCTTCCTTCCCACTTCCCCTCTCTTCCTCCTTCCCCTTCCCTCTTCCTCCTTCTCCTTCCCTCTTCCTCCTTCCCCTTCCCTCTTCCTCCTTCTCCTTCCCTCTTCCTCCTTCCCCTTCCCCTCTCTTCCCCCTTCTTTCATAAGTTCAAGATCACTCGGCCTTTATGTGTTTCTTGTCTCTCAACTAAGGCCAACACCCTCATCCCCCTCCTCACCTCCCCTCTCCTCCTCTCCCCCTCCTCTTCCTTCCTCTCCCCCTCCTCTTCCTTCCTCTCCCCTCTTCTCCCTTCCCCTCCTCTCCCCTCCTCTCCTCTTCCTTCCTAACCTCTCCTCTCCTGCCCTCCTCAACTCCACTTTCCTGTCCATTCCTCTCTGCTCTTCCTTTTCCCTCCCCTCCTATCCTCACCTCACCTCACCTCTCCACTCCTCATCTTACCTCTACCCTCCTCACCTCCCCCCTCCTCACCTCTCCCCTCCTCACCTCTCCCCTCCTCACCTCTCTCTTCCTCTCCTCTCCTTTCTCATCCTCTCCTCGTCTTTCGTGTCCTTTCCTCTCTTCTCTTCTTTCCTCCTCTCCCTTTCTCGTCTCACCTCTCCTTGCCTCTCCTCCCCTCTCCTCTATTCGTCGTTCTTACCCTTTCCTCTCTTCTCTTCTTTTCTTTCTTGTTTTCTGCCCTCTTCACCTTCTTCCATTCCTCCACCCTTTCTACCGTCACTTTGGACATACCCATTATATATATATATATATATATATATACATTATATATATAATATATATATATATATATATATATATATATATATATATATATATATATATATATATATATATATATATCCCTCTTTCTCTTTCCTCTTCTTTTTCTCTTCTTTCTCTTCTTCTTCCACCTCATCTTCTTCTTCTTCTTCTTTTTCTTCCTCTTCTTCCTCTTCTTCGTCTTTTTATTCTTCTTCTTCATCTTCTTTTTCCTCTTCTTCTTATTCTTTCTCATCTTCTCCCTCTTCTTTTTTCGTCTTCTTCTTCTTCTTCTTCTTCTTTCTTTTTTCTTCGGAAACTGGTCCTTTCCGAAGATGATTTTTCCGTTCACTTTTCTTTAATCGCTGCCCACTACTCGTTCTTTGCCCCGTCTTGTGGTCAAACCAACTCAAAGTTTTCCTAACTAATGCTACCGAATAGTGGGTGGGTCTTCAATTTCCGAAAATTCTTAGAGAAACGGTTTTTCAGTATTTTCATTTTCACTCGTTAGTCTCAGGTTTTTGTAATCTCTGCTGTCTTCAATTTCCGAAATTCTTCAAAAACGGGTTTTCCAGTAATGTGATTTTTTCTTGTTATTTTAACATTTTCTAACATGTGCGTCTCAGAATTGGATCTTATAGGTTCTCAGTTTTTCTTGAAGGTATTTTGGATTTTTTCATTTTAAAGATTCGTAGTTTCTTTCTATAGTAATATGATATACTAAAGAAAAAATGGTGAATCGAGGAAGCCCAGAGAACCACCTAAGACAGAAAAAAAAGAAACTAAAAAAACCTTTTATTTGAAGAATGATTTTTACAGAACCACTGAAGAAAAAAAATCGATTTTTTCTTTTTAAATCAGAAACTCACAGAACCAACAAAGACAAAATGATAATGATATTGATAATACTAAAAGTAGTAATAATGTTGATGATAATAGTAGATAATAGTAATAACAACAACAATAAGATGAAGAAGAAGAATTATAGTAGTAACAAATAAAGTAAATAAATAAAAAATCGTGCTTTTGAAAGACTTGAAGAATCGTAAACTCACAGAACCACAGAAGAAGAAAAAGTGTTCGAGTTTTCGAAAGACTTTTTCTTGCAGAATCTTAGGACTTCTCCCTACTGCAGCAGCTGTCGTCGGGCGACTTTCCGAGTGATTGGGTTTCTGTTGGAGGTCTTCAGGGTAACTTATCCCTTCGAAGAAGCCAAAGATCCCGAAAGAACGGCTAAAGTCCCTTTCAGGGGTCGTTCTCCGTTCTCCTCCATTTCACGTTCCTCCTGAGTTCTTACAACTCCCTGGGCAAACTTCTCCGTATCCATCACTACCACCGCCACCTCCACTATCACCATCACCACCACCAATATCACCACCACCAATGCCATCATCATCATCATCAGCAGCAGCAGCAGGAGCAGCAGCAGCAGCGGCAGCAGCATCATCATCACTTTCATCATCACCATCACTACCACCAATACCATAATCACCATCACCAGCACCAATACCATCATTATCATCATCACCATCACCTTCACCATCACCACCAATTCCATCACCACCACCACCACCATCATCATCATCATCATCATCATCATCATCATCATCATCATCATCATCATCATCATCATCATCATCATCATCATCATCATCATCATCATCATCATCATCATCATCATCATCATTATTATCATCATGATTATCATCAGCATCACCATCACCTTCAACATCACCACCAATACCATCATCATCATCATCATCATCATCATCATCATCATCATCATCATCATCATCATCATCATCATCATCATCATCATCATCACCACCACTCATCATCATCATCATCATCATCATCATCATCATCATCATCATCATCATCATCATCATCATCATCATCATCATCATCATCATCATCATCATCATCATCATCATCATCATCATCATCATCATCACGATTACCATCATCATCACCATCACCTTCACCATCACCACCAATACCATCACTACCACCACCACCATCATCATCATCATCATCATCATCATCATCATCATCATCATCATCATCATCATCATCATCATCATCATCATCATCATCATCATCATCATCGTCACCATGATTATGATCTGCATTACATTCACCACCACCATCGCCACCACCAGTACCATCATAAATATCACCATCACCTTCACCACCACCACTATTTCTACCACTGCTACCAGTATTAATACTTCTGCTACTACTACCGCTATTACTACTTCCACCACTACTGCTGCTGCTGCTACTACTACTACTACTACTACTACTACTACTACTACTACTACTACTACTACTACTACTACTACTACTACTACTACTACTACTACTACTACTACTACTACTACTACTACTACTACTACTACTACTACTACTACTACTACTACTTTTTTCATGAAAATACGACCTTCATCCTCGTGGAACTGTGTGTTGGAAGCAGTAGGATCTGTCTCCCACAGACACAGTTCATTGGCCCCTCTCCCGCCAATGACTGTGGTCGACGACCCTTTTATTTATCTATTTATTTTTTTAATAATGCCCAATACAAAAGTTCATTTATCCTACTGTCAACCACCGTCTGCTCAAAATCTAGGTTTTGTATATGTGCTGATTTGGGCGGTGTGGACCTTGTACCTCTCAGGCATAGGAGGGTTGATCTCAGGAGTGAGAATGACAGTCTACATCTCATCCATGAAACAATGCTGCATTTTGGTTGTTGCCTCTTTTCAGCCATCACCTCTGCCAGCCGAGCGTAGAATGCCTTTGCTCTAGGACCCATCCCACCTGAAGTCGTAAAGGTTATAGAAGTGAATGAGCCCTGGTCTACATTCTGTATACGCTCTTCGTACATCCTGATCTTCTCATGTTCGTTCCGGGAGTGGGATGCCTCAATGGTTAGGTTGCTGTAACAGGGGACCATCGGATCAAATATTCGCATGTCAAAGAAAGCCAATTGTCCCCGTGTCCAGAAACCCCTTGCGCTGACATCCACTCTTGCTTCATCTGATGTGTTGGACGTGCGGTATCTGAAGTTCTCCCCTCCTAGTGGGAGTAATGTTGGTTCGATAGTCACATCCTTGCACACCTCCTGAAGCATTTGGGCAGTGAGATCTCTTACCTCATCATGTCGCATGCAAATGAATCCACCCTTCTTGCATATCATCGCATGGTCTGGAGTAAACTGTATACCACAGGAGCATCTGTTAGGCAGCCCTCCCAATGGCCATCCATACCTCAGGGCAATGGCATCCGTGAATTATTTTTTGTTTAAGGTGAATCACTTTGCCCTGATTGGTAGTGCTGTCAGCCAATTGGACGCCCCAACTTCCTGCGCTATTGTTATCTTTCTGTTTATACAATTTGATAGCCGAGCTAGAAGTGCTTGAAGTTCCTCCA
>NC_134782.1:33481868-33484368 GCF_046742065.1 Oratosquilla oratoria
AAGCTCCAGGTCATTCCATGTTAACGGCCAACATGGTGCAACGGCAGCGTCACTGCACAGCCAATGGTTCGAGTTCCAGTGCCAGAATTTGTTATTCCATTTGTCGTAACTTCATATGCATGTAATGTCTTCACCGATTACATTAATTTTTCTTTCCAGCAGTATAATATTAGTAAGATTGACACAGGTTATCATATTATCTTTCCAGCTGTACAGTTTCAATAATATTTACATCGATTGTAGTATATTTTTTTCAGCAGTAATTTTCAGTAATATTTACACCGTTTATAATGTTGTTCTTTTTTTCTCTCTTTCCAGCTGTACAACTTCTTCAACAGCCTGCTCACCCACATGGGCGACAAGAAGAATGACCTGATCGAAGCCCTCTCGCCTCGCAACTCGCCCACTTCAGGCAAGACCCAACAGTCGTTTCCATAATGCTTTGTCTTCGGGACGCGCACTAGGACAGTGGATACCGTCTCTCTCTCTCTCTCTCTCTCTCTCTCTCTCTCTCTCTCTCTCTCTCTCTCTCTCTCTCTCTCTCTCTCTCTCTCTCTCTCTCTCTCTCTCTCTCTCTCTCTCTCTCTCTCTCTCTCTCTCTCTCTCACTCACTCACTCACTCACTACCTTCCCCCTCTCTCTGTTTTTCACTCTCTCTCTCTCTCTGTCTGTCTCTCTGTCTTTCACTCTCTCTCTCTCTCTCTCTCTCTCTCTCTCTCTCTCTCTCTCTCTCTCTCTCTCTCTCTCTCTCTCTCTCTCTCTCTCTCTCTCTCTCTCTCACTCACTCAATCTCTTCCCCATCCCTCTCCCTCCCCCTCTCTTTGTCTTTCACTTTCTCTCTCTCTCACTCTCTCTATCTATCGATCTATCAATCAATCAATCTATCTATCTATCTATCTATCTATCTATCTCTATCTCTCCTAATCTCCCTTCTCTCATACCTTTCCTCCATCTATCTCTCTATCTCACTCCCTTTGTCAAACTTTCTCTCATTCCCACCTCCCTCCCTCCCACTCTCTCTCTCTCACTCACACACACGCACACACGCACGCACACACAGGACGGTAACCATGGAAACGCTAAACAAATTTCATTTCCTTGAGGCCGCGAGGATCTGCGAACGATAAACCTTCGGTTCTTTTTTTTTTATTATTCCTTCGTCATTCATTCGTTCGCTTATTCGTTTGTTCTCTACTTACTATCTTATTTATAAGTCAGATTTATTATTATCATTATTATTATTATTGTTATTATTACTATTATTATTATTATTATTATTATTATTATTATTATTATTATTATTATTATTATTATTATTATTATTATTATTATTATTATTATTATTATTATTATTATTATTATTATTATTATTATTATTATTATTATTATTACTATTATTATTATTATCATTATTATTATTACTATTATTGTCATTTTTATTATTATTATTATTGTTATTATTATTGTTATTATTATTGTTATTATTATTATTATTATTATTATTATTATTATTATTATTATTATTATTATTTTTATTATTATTATTGTTATTATTATTATTATTATCATTATTAGCATTTTTGGTGAAAGGTAAGTTGAGAGTGGAGGATAGATGGAGGAAGAGGAAAGGGACAAAAGGTAGGGAAGTGCTTAGAGTGAACTCTTTAAATAAAAAGGAAAAGGAGAAGGAGTACAAGAAGAAGCTAAGGGAGGAGTGGGAGGGAGTGGAGGATAGAGTAGAGCTAGGTGTGGGGGAGGAATGGGGATGGTTCAAGGAGGGAGTCACAATGTGTGCAAAGATGGTGTGTGGAACAAGAAGGACAGGAGGAAATAGAAGGAAGGGTAGTGAATGGTGGGATGAGGAAACAAAGAAGGTTGTAGAAGAGAAGAAGCGAGCTTTCACAGATTGGTTACAAAATAGGACGAAGAAGTCATATGAGAGGTACAAAGAAGAGAAAAGAGAAGTAAAGCAAAAGGTAAAGGAGGCAAAGAGGAGAGCAGATGTGAAATGGGGTAAGAGTATGACAGAAAACTTTGAAAGTAATAAAAAGATGTTTTGGAAAGAAATTAAGAGAGGAAGAGGAGGCGAATCAAGTAGAGAAGAAAAGGTAAAAGGTGCAGATGGAGAGATGATAATGGAAGAGAAGGCAGTAAGGAGAAGATGGGCAGAATATTTTAGGGAGTTGCTAAATGTGAAGGAGGATAGGGAGGGAAAGATAGCTGCAGTGGGAAATGCTAAGAAAATGAAAGTGATGAGTGAGGAAAATGGAGGAGAAATAAGGAAGAATGAAGTGAAGGCAGTTGTTAAGATGATGAAAGCAGGTAAGGCACCTGGTCTGGATGGATACCATGCAGAATTTCTATAAGAAAAAAAAAAAAAAAAAAAAAAAAAGTACAGTGATGGTGGACTGGTTGGTGAGGTTATTTAATGTTTGCTGGAGAGAGGGTAGAGTGCCGGAGGACTGAAGGAGTACATGTATAGTTCCACTTTACAAGGGAA
>NC_134782.1:33491868-33499368 GCF_046742065.1 Oratosquilla oratoria
GAGTGTAAGTGGGAGGTTTATCAGGAGCGAAGAGAGGGCGAGGGAGGGAAGGGGTGGCTATTCTAGTAAGTGAAGAGATAGGTAAACGGGTAGTGGAGTGGAAGGAGGTTTCCTCAATGATAATGTGGATGAAAGAGAAACTGGGAAAGGAGATGTGGGTCTTTGTAAGTGGATATGGGCCTGGCAGCGAGAAGAGTGTAGAAGAAAGGGAGGCCTTTTGGATAGGTTTAAATGAGTGCATGAAGGATTTAGGAAGAAATGTAAATGTAATAGTACTGGGAGACCTTAATGCTAGGGTAGGAAATGGTCCAATCGATGGAGTGGCTGCAAAATGTGGAGTTCCAGGAAAGAATCGTAGTGAGAGTTGATGGTGGAAATGTGTCTAGAAAGATATTTGATGATAGCAAATATAGTGTTTCGGAAGAAAGTCAAGCATAAGTACACATGGGAGAGGGTGGTAGATGGAAAGGTGGTAGATAGAGCGCTAATGGATTATGTAGTGGTAAATAGGATTATGATAGGAAGAGTTAAGGATGTACATGTGCTAAGGGGAGAGGGTGGGGGAATATCAGATCATTTTTTGGTGGAAGGTAAGTTGAGAGTGGAGGATAGATGGAGAAAGAGGAAAGGGACAAAAGATAGGGAGGTTCTTAGAGTGAACTCTTTGAATGAAAAGGGAAAGGAGAAGGAGTACGAAAAGAAGCTGAAGGAGGAGTGGGAGGGAGTAAAGGATAGAGTGGAGCTGGGTGTGGAGGAAGAATTATTATTATTATAATTATTATTATTATTATTATTATTATTATTATTATTATTATTATTATTATTATTATTATTATTATTATTATTATTATTATTACTATTATTATTATTATTATTATTATTTTTGGTGGAAGGTAAGTTGAGAGTGGAGGATAGATGGAGGAAGAGGAAAGGGACAAAAGGTAGGGAGGTGCTTAGAGTGAACTCTTTAAATAAAAAGGAAAAGGATAAGGAGTACAAGAAGAAGCTAAGGGAGGAGTGGGAGGGAGTGAAGGATAGAGTAGAGCTAGGTGTGGGGGAGGAATAGGGATGGTTCAAGGAGGGAGTCACAAAGTGTGCAAAGATGGTGTGTGGAACAAGAAGGACAGGAGGAAATAGAAGGAAGGGTAGTGAATGGTGGGATGAGGAAACAAAGAAGGTTGTAGAAGAGAAGAAGCGAGCTTTCACAGATTGGTTACAAAATAGGACGAAGGAGTCATATGAGAGGTACAAAGAAGAGAAAAGAGAAGTAAAGCAAAAGGTAAAGGAGGCAAAGAGGAGAGCAGATGTGAAATGGGGTAAGAGTATGACAGAAAATTTTGAAAGTAATAAAAATATGTTTTGGAAAGAAATTAAGAGAGGAAGAGGAGGCGAATCAAGTAGAGAAGAAAAGGTATAAGGTGCAGATGGAGAGATGATAATGGAAGAGAAGGCAGTAAGGGGAAGATGGGCAGAATATTTTAGGGAGTTGCTAAATGAGAAGGAGGATAGGGAAGGAAAGATAGCTGCAGTGGGAAATGCTAAGAAAATGAGAGTGATGAGTGAGGAGAATGGAGGAGAAATAAGGAAGGATGAGGTGAAGGCAGTTGTTAAGATGATGAAAGCAGGTAAGGCACCTGGTCTGGATGGATGCCATGCAGAATGTCTGAAAAAGGGAGGTACAGTGATGGTGGAATGGCTGGCGAGGTTATTTAATGTTTGCTGGAGAGAGGGTAGAGTGCCGGTGTAGCCGGTTCAAGTGACTCCCCGTTTCAAAAGACTCCCCCAGTCAGATCAACCTAGGTTCAGACGACTCCCCGTCACTTGAAACTAGTTTCAGACGACTCCCTCCCGTTTGAAATGACTCCCCATTCGATTGAAACTAGTTTGAGATGACTCCCCATTCGAATGAACCTAGTTTGAAATGACTACACATTCGTTATTGCTGTAATGCGTAATTTTTGTCTTTATCTTTTATCATTTCCTAGATAAATGTTAGTTCCAATAGATGTAGTATTGCGCGACTGTGATTGTTTATTTTTGTGATTATTTCATAAACCGAACAGGAAAGATATAACTGGTGAGTAGCCTATTCCGTAAATTTATAATTTTGATTGACATTCGTTATTGCTCTAATGCGCAATTTTTGTCTTTATCTTTTATCATTTCCTAGATAAATGTTAGTTCCAATAGATGCACGAAAGAAAGGGCATGAGCGGATAACCTAGTTTAAGATGACTACCCATTCGAATGAACCTAGTTTGAAATGACCACACATTCGTTATTGCTGTAATGCGCAATTTTTGTCTTTATCTTTTATCAATTCCTAGATAAAGGTTAGTTCCAATAGATGTAGTATTGCGCAACTGTGATTGTTTATTTTTGTGATTGTTTCATAAGCCGAACAGGAAAGATATAACTGGTTCGAATGAATCTTTGAAACCTTTGAAATGAAACGAACATGAACATATTACAGAGGTTTGTTAATTGCCAGTGTTGCCGAGATTTGTTAGTTGTCGGTGTGGTGTCGTGTCGTGTGCTACCATGGACTTTAATACTGAAATGGACGAGGTGGAAGAGTTCCTGCGGTCAAAAAAGTATCCAGTGCATGTTGGAAACAACAAGGGAAAAAAAGCTAATTTTCGAAGGAAGTGTCAGGTATTCACAATCCAAGACGACTGTCTGAAGTATGTTCATAAACCTAACAGGAAAGATATAACTGGTGAGTAGCCTATTCCGTAAATTTATAATTTTGATTGACATTCGTTATTGCTCTAATGCGCAATTTTTGTCTTTATCTTTTATCATTTCCTAGATAAATGTTAGTTCCAATAGATGTAGTATTGCGCGACTGTGATTGTTTATTTTTGTGATTGCAGAAGTTCGCTTCCTTCGGGTTATTAAGGATCGCCAATACCAGCTTGACATTGTACTGGCTAGTCATCGAGGATCTGGTTACAGCGACGAATCTGTTGCCTTGGGAGGACATGTGGGCAGAGAAAAAGTCGTCGATCGTATAATGCAAAGATATTGGTGGCGCAAAAATTGTATCTGACGTAAATGACACTATCAAAACTTGCTTGCCGGTGCCAAAAATCAAGCACAGTATTCAAGAAAGTTGACTCGAAACTACACAGTATCCCAATTAAGCCTCAAATTATGCACCAAATTGGAATAGACCTATGTTCCTTAACAAAATGAGTTTGGTTTTATAAAAACATATAAATGTGATATTCTATTTTAGCATCATAATAATAATAATAATAATAATAATAATAATTGATAATTAATTGATTAGTAATTAATAATTAATTGATTAATAATTAATAATTGATAATAAACTTGCATAAACTGATATATATCACTGTATATGATTTACAATGGTGATTTTTACCACCAAGTTCTTCATCAGACCCACCATCTCCAACTTCTGTCAGAGCCACCATCTCCAATTGTCCAGATCATAGGGGTTCAGCAACAGGAGATTATCTACAAATTTAATCCAACACAGCGAGCAATCTGCAACAACTCTGGTGGACGTCTGATATTTAAGAAAAAATCTGGTCCCTCTGGAAAAATAAATAAGACTTTCAAAAACACAAGTGAACCCCTTGCTGTCAAAGTAATTAAAGGTGATGGAAATTGTTTTTTTTCGTTCCATGGCATTCGCTATCACTGGAGAAGAGGACCAACATCCTGTTGTCAGAAGCTTGATATGTGATTTCCTTTCCACCAACGAAAACATCCAAGTTGATTCAATGCGTGAGGATAAAGTATGGGGAACAACTACAGAGATTATTGCAGCAGCCAACATGTTTCAAGTAAATGTATGTGTTTGGGCAAAGTTTGGATCTATTCACACATGGCATATACATAGTCCGAAAGGTAGTAAAATCATAAAGGATTCAGTGTACCTTGAGAATAACGCAGACAACCATTTCAATGTAGTTATCCGTGTGTAGTGTAATTTCTAATAAGTAATAAATAGGTCATTGTAATCCAAGAAAAAAAGGTAATCATGTATAGTGTAATTAATTTTTTTTTTTTTTTTTTTTTTTTTTTTTTTTTTTATGGGCCGAGCAACCTTAATAAAAAAAAAATCAAGCATCCAATAATGGGAGTCATTTCAACCCGATGGGGAGTAATTTGAAACCAGTTTCAGTTAACTGGGGAGTGTTGTCAATCTAGTTTCATTTGACTGGGGAGTGTTTTCAAACTAGGTTCAGGAGACTCCGGGAGTCATGTTTTGGGGGAGTGGCCTCAAACGTCTACACCGGTGTAGACGTTTGAGGACACTCCCCCAAAACATGACTCCCGGAGTCTCCTGAACCTAGTTTGAAAACACTCCCCATTTAAATAAAACTAGATTGACAACACTCCCCAGTTAACTGAAACTGGTTTCAAATGACTCCCCATCAGGTTGAAATGACTCCCATTATTGGATGCTTGATTTTTTATTAAGGTTGCTCCTCCCATACAAAAAAAAAAGAAAGAAAAAAAAATACTAATTACACTATGCATGATTACCTTTTTTTCTTGAATTACAATGACCTATTTATTACTTATTACAAATTACACTACACACAGATAACTACATTGAAATGGTTGCCTGCGTTATTCTCAAGGTACACTGAATCCTTTAGGATTTTACTACCTTTCGGCCTATATACAGTATATGCCATGCGTGAGTAGATCCAAACTTTGCCCAAACACATACATTTACTTGAAACATGTTGGCTGCTGCAATAATCTCTGTAGTTGCGCATTAGAGCAATAACGAATGTCAATCAAAATTATAAATTTACGGAATAGGCTACTCACCAGTTATATCTTTCCTGTTCGGTTTATGAACATACTTCAGACAGTCGTCTTGGATTGTGGATGCCTGACACTTCCTTCGAAAATTAGCTTTTTTTCCCTTGTTGTTTCCAACATGCACTGGATAATTTTTTGACCGCAGGAACTCTTCCACCTCGTCCATTTCAGTATTAAAGTCCATGGTGGCACACGACACGACACCACACTGACAACTAACAAATCTCGGCAACACTTGCAATTAACAAACCTCCGTAATTTGTCCATGATCGTTTCATTTCAAAGGTTTCAAAGATTCATTCGAACCAGTTATATCTTTGCTGTTCGGTTTATGAAACAATTACAGTCGCGCAATACTACATCTATTGGAACTAACATTTATCTAGGAAATGATAAAAGATAAAGACAAAAATTGCGCATTACAGCAATAACGAATGTGTAGTCATTTCAAACTAGATTCATTCGAATGGGGAGTCATCTCAAACTAGGTTATCCGCTCATGCCCTTTCTTTCGTGTAATACTGCATCTATTGGAACTAACATTTATCTAGGAAATGATAAAAAATAAAGACAAAAATTGCGCGTTAAAGCAATAACGAATGTCAATCAAAATTATAAATTTACGGAATAGGCTACTCACCATTTGTATCTTTCCTGTTCGGTTTATGAAACAATCACAAAAATAAACAATCACAGTCGCGCAATACTACATCTATTGGGACTAACATTTATCTAGGAAATGATAAAAGATAAAGACAAAAATTGCGCATTACAACAATAAAGAATGTGTAGTCATTTCAAACTAGGTTCATTCGAATGGGAAGTCATCTCAAACTAGGTTCATTCGAATGTGGAGTCATTTCAAACGGGTGGGGAGTCGTCTGAAACTAGTTTCAAGTGACGGGGAGTCGTCTGAACCTAGGTTGATCTGACTGGGGGAGTCTTTTGAAACGGGGAGTCACTTGAACCGGCTACACCGGAGGACTGGAGGAGTGCCTGTATAGTTCCTCTTTACAAGGGAAAAGGAGACAAGTGTGAATGTAGTAGTTTCAGAGGGATTAGCTTGTTAAGTGTAGTTGGGAAGGGTTATGGGAGGATCTTGATTGAGAGGATTAGGAGAGGAACAGAAGGAGTAATTGGTGAGGAACAGTGTGGATTTAGGACAGGTAGAGGTTGTGTAGGTCAGATCTTTGTGGTAAGACAGATATGTGAGAAAGCTATAGGAAAGGGGAAGGATGTTTTTTTTGGGCTTTTATGGATCTGGAAAAGGCTTATGATAGGGTAGACAGAAAGGCACTGTGGGAGGTTATGCAGATATACGGGGTAGGAGGAAAGCTTCTGGGAGCTGTCAAGAGTTTTTATGAGAGTAGTAGAGCCTGTGTCAGGGTTGGAAATGGAGAGAGTAAGTGGTTCGAGGTAAAGGTGGGACTTCGTCAAGGATGCGTTATGTCGCCCTGGCTGTTCAACTTATACATGGATAGGGTGGTGCGAGAGGTAAGTGCAACGGTAGTGGGCAAGGGATTGGAGATGGTTAAAGAAAATGGAGAAAAGTGGGAGGTGAGCCAGCTGTTGTTTGCGGACGACACTGCGCTTGTGGCAGGATCGGAGGAGAGATTGAAGAAGTTGGTGGCAGAGTTTGGGAGAGTATGTGATAGAAGAAAGCTAAAGATAAATGTGGGTAAAAGTAGACTGGAAGTGAGCATTAAGGGAGAGCGACTGGAGGAAGTGGATAGTTTTAGATACTTGGGTGCAAATGTGGCAGGAAAAGGTGGAGTAAAAGTGAAGGTAGAATGTAGATTGAGAGAAGCGAGTAAATGCCTTGGTGGATTAAAGAGTGTAAGGAGGAATAGACATTTGGGAATGGATGCTAAGAGGAGACTGTATGAAGGAGTGATTGTGCCAACAGCACTGTATGGGGCAGAAACATGGAACATAAGAGAGGAAGAGAGAAGGAGTTTGAATGTGTTTGAGATGTGGTGTCTGAGATGTATGATGGGGATTACTAGGCTAGATAGAGTGAGAAATGAGGTGAGGAGGAGAACAGGGGTGGAAAAGGAGCTGGGAGATAGGGTTGATGAAAGAATATTAGGATGGTTTGGACACATGGTAAGAATGAGTGAAGAAAGACTAGTAAAAAAGGTATGGAAGGCAGATGTGGAGGGAGTGAACATGAGGGGACGTCCTAGGATGAGGTGGATGGATGGGGTAAAGGGGGCTTTGGGGAAGAGGGGAATGTCTGTTGAGGAAAGACGGGAGAGGACAGAAGACAGGGGTGAATGGAGAATGGTTGTATATGGATGATGATGTGATTGCATGAGGTGGAATGGGCAGGGGGGTTGGGGTGAGGTAGTGTGTGTGCCCAAAATTTGACGCAGCCCAAAGGGATTTCTCCCCGTCCTCGCCTTTTATGCAATGGGGGGACGGAGAGGGGGGGTCGCCGATTTAATGAAGCGGCCTTGCTGTGGATGTGCTGTGTCTTGCAACACTGCTTCTGACCCAGGGCAGTGGACAAGGTGCACAAATGACCCGTCATCCAGGAGGTGCTCAGATAAGAGGGAGGGTGGAGGGGTGTGGAGTGTATTCAGGGATGGAAATGGGTGGAAATGATTTTATGCATTTCCCTTTTTGGCTACCTCCCTAGTAAGGGGGAAAAAGCCTTGGTATATGTATGTATGTATGTATTATTAT
>NC_134782.1:33506868-33509368 GCF_046742065.1 Oratosquilla oratoria
TGATATTCCCCCACCCTCTCCCCTTAGCACATGTACATCCTTAACTCTTCCTATCATAATCCTATTTACCACTACATAATCCATTAGCGCTCTATCTACCACCCTTCCCTCCACCACCCTCTCCCATGTGTACTTATGCTTGACTTTCTTCCGAAACACTGTATTTGCTATCATCAACTCTCTTTCTAGACACATTTCCACCATCAACTCTCCACTACGATTCTTTCCTGGAACTCCACACTTCCCAACCACTCCATCGATTGGACCATTTCCCACCCTAGCATTAAGGTACTATTACATTGACATTTCTTCCTAAACCCTCTATGCACTCATTTAAACCTATCCAAAAGGCCTCCCTTTCTTCCATGCTCTTCTCACTGCCAGGCCCATATGCACTTACAAAGACCCACATCTCCTTTCCCAGTTTCACCTTCATCCACATTATCCTTGAGGAAACCTCCTTCCACTCCACTACACGTTTACCTATCTCTTCACTTACTAGAATAGCCACCCCTTCCCTCCCTCGCCCTCTCTTCACTCCTGATAACCTCCCACTTACACTCCCAAACTTACACTCACCCTTCCCTTTCAACTTAGTTTCACTCAAAGCCAACACATCCATCTTTCTTCTCACAAACATACTACCTATCTCTTCCCTTTTACTCTCATCTGTACCACATCCACGCACGTTAAAAGACCCAAACCTTAGGGTGCTGGCCCGAGGCCCTCCAGCACCCCTTATGCCTTTCCTTTTCGTTTTAGGAATCTGCCCCTTGGGGCTACAGGGAGAAGGATGCCTAGTCCCTCTCCCCGTCCCTTTCTTCTCGCCTCTTACGATCCAAGTGGGAAACTTGGTGGCAGTATTCTTTTCCCCCACCACAGGGAATTCCCCCATCACAGAAAGAGAATACTCAGAGAAATGGTACAGGACAGCAACAAGGGGTTGGGGGACAGCATAACGGAGGGACAGTCGTAGCATAAAAGTGTCATCATTTCTCTATGAACAGAATTTCTTCTATCATGGACAAAATGATGTGTGGCTCTGGTCCGTAGGGGCGCCCCATATAGACCCTAAAGTATCGACTGCATGCTACTTTGCCACAATAACAAGCAGCCAATACCCCAGACGGGGAGCAGCCAATACCCCAGACGGGGTATATATATATATATATATATATACATATGTATATATATATATATATATATACATATATATATATATATAAAGAGAAATTATGGGCCCGCTCCGGAGATCGAGTGCCAGCCCCTCGGGGCTGCACATCCATCCAGATGGAGGTGAGGTGCTGGTGAGACTTCAAAACTACCTCTAGGGAGATGATTCTCTCTGACGTCTGCCTCTCAGAACCTCCACGTTCATGTTTTCGTTGTTTACCCAAGTGTTCACATAGTACGGGTAGCTTTCAAAATACATTTGATTTGGACCCGTTTTAGTGGATACATAAAATGTCTGTTAGTATTAGGATAAGTTAACTTATCTAAAATACGTTATGATTAGGTTCGTAGTAAAATATGTATCTAAAATAATCCTGTGTGTGTGTGTGTGTGTGTGTGTGTGTGTGTGTGTGTGTGTGTGTGTGTGTGTGTGTGTGTGTGTATTTACTTAGTTGTCTCTTACGGAAAATGGAGCTACGCTTGTGATGTCCCGTCTTTGCATCTCGCAGTGTCTAATTTGCATTTAGATTCGTGTATGGTTTTTGCACACACTATTGTTTCGTTTAGTTTGTTCCATATATCTGCCTGCCATTCTGTGTGGAAAACTGTTCTTTTTCAGGTCTCTTCTATAACTGTCCTTTTTGAGCTTCTTTTCATGTCCTCTTGTATTTGTCTTATCTCAATTTAGTAAGTCTTATCTATAAAGGACTTCCATGTCTCTCATAATTCTATAAATGGTCAACAAGTCACCCCTTTCTCTTCTTTGTTCCAGTGTCGTTAATTCCGACACTGTGTGTGTGTGTGTGTGTGTGTGTGTGTGTGTGTGTGTGTGTGTGTGTGTGTGTGTGTGTGTGTGTGTGTGTGTGTGTGTGTGTGTGTGTGTGTGTGTGTGTGTGTGTGTGTGTGTGTGTGTGTGTGTGTGTGTGTGTGTGTGTGTGTATTTGTGTGCATGTGTGTGTGTGTGTGTGTGTGTGTGTGTGTATTCACTTGGTCTTTGGATCACGTGTTGGACTCGTGATCGACAGCTATTTCCCTCCTGGAAGAGAGCTCAGAGCTCGTAGGTCCGATCTATGGGTAATGCTATGACCTTGCACACACACACACCCCCAACTCCCCGCCCACGAGAGTTGGAGTAACACCCCTCAGCGCTGCGATACTGATATTATTTCAGCCCCGGGCGAGGATCGAACCCGGACCTCCATAGTGGCAGGCCAGAGCTCTAACCACAGCGTGTGCGTGTGTGTGTGTGTGTGTGTGTGTGTGTGTGTGTGTGTGTGTGTGTATTAATCATGTCCACCTCAAGGCACAGATCGACTTTCAGCCGATA
>NC_134782.1:33514368-33529368 GCF_046742065.1 Oratosquilla oratoria
CAGTTTGAGACCATTGTTTCTTGTCTGATTCTCATTCAATGTGAAAATTTGGTCACTTTTGATGTTGTCAATTCCCTTTGGAATAATAAAGACCTGTATCAAGTCACCTCTGAGTCTACGCTTTTTTAGGGAAAACAGATTCATATGTTTTACTCGATTTTCGTATGATTTATTTTTATATTTGGAATAAGTTTTGTGGCTCATCGTTGTACTTTTTCCAGTCTGTCAATGTCTATGAGATTCGGTGACCATACGGAAACAGCATATTCCAAATGTGGACGAACTAACGATTTATATAGCTTGTTAATGAGTGATGGACTTTTGAAATCAAAAGATCGCGCAATCAGTCCCAGAATCTTATTTGCTTTCTTAGAGGCTGAAATACACTACTTGGATGATTTGAGGTCGTTACTAATAATTACGCCGAGATCTTTTTCACTATCCACTTCTGTTAACTAATTTCCAAATAACTTGTAATCGTACTTACTGTTATTTTTACCTATGTGCATTACCTTGCATTTACTTGTGTTAAATTTCATTAGCCACTTTTCAGACCATTGCTGTAATTTATCTAAATCTTCTTGAATATCTAATTGGTTTAAGTGATCATTTGCCACTCCGCACAGTTTTGTATCATCAGCAAATTTTGAAACAGTAGATTTTAGTCCATGGTCTATATCATTTATATATACTATGAATAGAAGTGGTCCAAGAACGGAACCCTGAGGAACTCCACTTGTAACATTTTTCCATCTAGAAGTTTTTCCATTTAAAACAACTTTCTGTTTTCGACCATTCAACCAATTACTAGTCCAACCTAATAGGTTACCACTTATTCCGTGTAAAGCTAATTTAGTAAGTAGTCTTTCGTGTGGGACGGTATCAAAAGCTTTTGCAAAGTCTAGATATATTAAACCTATATTGTTTCTTTTGTCATAATTCGAGATAACTGTGTTGTAGAATTCGAGTAAGTTAGTCACGCAAGAACGTTTCCGTCTGAAACCATGCTGGCTATCATTTATCAAACGGTTACTTTCTGAATGATGTTCGATAGCATCTCTGATGATAGTTTCCATTATTTTTCCTACGATTGAAGTCAAACTTATAGGCCTATAGTTATTTGGCTTTTTTTTGTCACCTTTTTTGAATATAGGAGTAACGTTAGCTAGCTTTCATTCTCTTGGGGCATCTCCGGATATGATGGATTTCTTGAAAATAATTTCTAATGGAACAACAATCTCATTTTTCATTTCCTTTAAGATTCTTGGATGCCCACCGTCAGGCCCTGGTGTTTTATTAACTTTGAGTTTATCTATACACCTTTTAATTTTTTCTTTTGTTATATTTACCGTAGTGAGTAAGTTTACCCTATATATATTTCTTTGCCAATTATATATATATATATATATATAAATATATATATTTATGTATATATATATATATATGTATATATATATATAGAGAGAGAGAGAGAGAGAGAGAGAGAGAGAGAGAGAGATTTACACACTAGAATGAAAGAACATAAGAACTCAGTTAGATACTCACAACAAAATTCCGCTGTTTCCCAACACATAGACAAAGGACACTATTTCAACTCCAAGTGTAGTTTCAAAAGGAAAATAATAGAATCGCCTTTGATTAAACAATTTCCTAATTTTAATATCTCAAGTGGACAATGGTCACTAGATTGTATTACCACCTGGGCAGTCAATAAATTATTACCATCCTTGGTGAAGGCGGGTGACTTGCCGCGCAAGGCAATAGACGCCACTTGAGTCCTGCCCATGTTTCTTCTCTTTCTCTGTATATTAGACATGTATTTTCCTCACTACTCTGTATTCCACAGTCTGTGATCGAAATATATGGATATCGTCTACTTCATCTCTTCTTATCTAACACAGTGGGTCTTTGTTGAATATATATATATATATATATATATATATACATATATATACATATATATATATATATATATATATATGTATATACATATATACATATGGGAGGTATGTTCAATAAGTAGAGAAAATGTCAGGCGAGATATTAGATATGAGTTGATCAAAATATTACTTCATGGTGAAGTACACATACATATATTCTATAAGATGGCTAACTGGCAACTTTCTATATTAGTAGGTCTGAGTGCAGCGGTTTGTCGATCTGTGAACACTTGTCAAGATGCAGGGAAACATGGAGCAACGTTACGCCATCAAATTTTGTGTTAAGCTTAAGAAAATCAAATAAGAAGCTTATGGAATATTAAAGGAGGCCTATGGGGATGAAGAGATTAGCCAAGCAAGTTTCTATCGGTGGTTTAACAGATTTTCTGAAGGAAATGAACAGGTTGAGGATAAACCCAGATCTGGAGCACCGAAAAGTGCACGCAAGGAGGAAAACATTGAGGAAGTGCAAAGGTTAGTGATGCAAGACCGTCGAATATCTGTGAGGATTATATCTAAAGTTGTTGGTATTAGTATTGGCACAGTAGAGACAGTTCTGTCCGAAGATCTGAAGCTCCACAAATTCTGTGCCAAGTTTGTGCCAAAGATCCTCTCCGACGACCAAAAGCAGTTTCGTGTGGAATGTTGCACTGACATTCTCGAAATTATAGAGACTGATTCAGGTTTCCTGAATAAGGTAGTGACTTCCGACGAGAGTTGGGTGTTTACCTACGACCCTGAGAGCAAAAGTCAGAGTGTTTAGTGGAAGCACGCGACCTCCCCCAGACCCAAAAAGGCAAAGATGAGGCCATGGTCATTCCTTTCTTTGGCTCCCAGGGGCTCGTTCACGTTGAATGGGTTCCTCAGGGTCAAACCGTCAATAAGGAATATTACCTTACTGTTCTGAAAAGGTTCAGGGAGAAGATGAGGAAGAAGAGGCCTCAGCAGTTTAGGAGTGGTCAGTCGTGGTTCCACCAGAACAATGCCCCATGCCACAAGTCAACGCTGGTGACCACCTGGATGGCCGACAGGAGAATGAAAGTGGTACAACACCCACCCTACAGCCCTGATCTAGCCCCTTGCGACTTCTTCCTGTTCCCACGCATGAAAAACAGCCTCAGGGGAACCAGATTCCAGTCAACAGAGGAGCTGAAAGAGTCATCGGAAAGTTACCTGAAGGGACTACTGAAAAAGGACTTTGAGGAGGTCTTCCAGGATTTGGAGAGACGCATGCAGGAATGTATAGATACGAGAGGCAATTATTTTGAAGGAGACAATTTTTTTTAAGCTTATGAAAATAAATAGTATCTCTCCTGACATTTTCTCATTACTTATTGAATGGATGGTGTATATATATGTATAGTATATATGTATATATATATATGTATATATATATATATATGTATATATATATATATATAAATATGTATATATATACATATATATATATATATATATATATATATATATATGTGTATATATATATGTATATATATGTATATTTATATAGAGAACCAGCGAGCACGAATTACTCAACAAATAGAAGCCACCAGGCACCTCATCCTCATCCTCATCCTCATCCTCCTCATCCTCCTTCTACTCCTCTTCTGCCTCAGCTCGGTACATCATTACCACAGCCTGGCGTGCCACAGCGGGAGGGAAAGGGCCATTAGCACGGTTTGCGACGCCGCAGGACACGGCTGAATGTCACGTGATCTTTCTTCGCTCCTACGTCTTCATTTGTCGGGAAACAATGGAGAGCCCAACAGTCGGGGGGTACGGGCCCATACAAGGTTTGATGGGAAATGAGAAACGAGGTTATTGTGTGAGTTTTAAGCGTAAACTGAGTCAGCCTAAAACCCTTTTGCTGTAGTTAGGATAGGGATAGTTTTTATTTCAATTCTATTGTAGCTATATATGAATTAGGATTTAATCTCTTTAGTTCAGTGAGTACACACAGGCTATAAATGCTTCATTTGTATATATATATATTTTTTCGAATACCCTAAGGTAGGGGTGGGCAACCCAGAGCTCACCTTAAAACAAATAACTAATAAATCTCAAACTTTATTTGAATGATCATTGGTAACCTCACTTATAGATGATGGAGGAATGAGGCCTATATTCGTATGCATCCCTATGATCTTATTCCGTTGGCACGAAGAGAGTAATTTCTGTATCAAAGATTTGGCTGTTTTTTGGCACCTTTATACTCGCATAATCCCCCTCCACCTTAGTGAAACGACATTATGAACTATGGCTTTTCCCAACATTCTTGTCCTTTTGTTATTGGGTTCCTTGGGTTGTGTGAGATAACCCCAAGATGCCCAGCGGTCCCTGGCCATGAGTGGGAAGAGCGGATATTGCGACGTTCCAAGCTCTTTGTGTGGGGCCTCTGGTAATAACGCCCATGGCTGTAGCATGCGTCCACCTGTGTGTTCTCAAACTGCAGAAATGCAATGAAAAAATTCCGTAGAGTTTTGTTTATTTATTTATTTATTTATTTTCTTCTTTTTTCTTTTTTTCTCTATATCTCTTTGCAAATTTAGAGCAGAATTTCACAAAAAGGAAAGAGTACAAGCATGAGACCTTTTGCCTCATAACAAGGCAAGGTTTAATAGATAAATGAGCAAACAAATACCCAGGCAAGGAAATGAAACGGGTGAAAGAAAATACCCAGTTGGCATATATTACAGCATATAGTTGAATTAATTCACCTGACGACATCAGTCAGAATAACTATACAAAACTTTGACACTTTCGAGAAATTCAATGAAGTTGGATGTCAATCCTTTAACGAATAGGATTGCTTGTTCTTTATCCAGAACGAGTATACAATAGGATGATACTAAAAATAAGAAAGGTCAGGACTAGTTTGCGAGTTGGTGAATATACAAGACAAAATACACTGACCACACAATACCAGGCAAAACATACACACACACACACACACACACACACACACACACACACACACACACACACACACACACACACACACACACACACACACACACACACCCACATATATATATATATATATATATATATATATATATATATATATATATATATAATATATATATATGTGTGTGTGTGTGTGTGTGTGTGTGTGTGTGTGTGTGTGTGTGTGTGTGTGTGTGTGTGTGTGTGTGTGTGTGTGTGTGTGTGTAAAATAACCACAGGAGAAGGGAAACTTGTAGGCAGTAAGTACTGTCGTATATTATATCTTCAGACTGAGGGAAACTTGTAGACAGTACCTATAGACAGCAAGTACTATCTTATATTACATCTTCAGACTGAAGATGTAATATACGAAAGTACTTACTGTCTAGAGGTTTCCCTTCTCCTGTGGTTATTTTGCATTTTTGTATCACGGTGATGTGATTGCTTGCATATATATGTATATATATATATATATATATATATATATATATATATATATCTATACATATATATATATATGCTAATAAGAACACAGGTACGCGTGTTCACTTGTGCAAAGTAGACCACTAGGAAAAAGTAATTAACGAAGCAGAGCGTTTTCGTATATCATATCTTCAGTGCAAAAAGTACATAGTTAATAGAAATATATAGATTATATATACATGAAAAGGAACAAGGAATCTTTAAGCATTTTGATTTGAATAATCATCCAGTTAATTGGGGTAATGCCCATGCAATCTATTATACTAACAATATAATAGTAAGAAAATTGATAGAGTGTAGTTTGATCCATACCACCAGTGATCAAAATACCAACCTACACAAGGGCTTATATAAACTTGACAATTTTATCTGTCAAGAAATTAGCAAAATAATAACAGGTAAAATGTAACCCTGCGACTGTGACCTAATGTCACCCTACCCTCATTAGCATACGCATTGACCCTTGCGACCTGACAGCCCGCCTTCCAGGGGGTAAATTGTCCTCTACCCTTTTGTAAACTGTCCTTGTTCCTTTTTCATGTATATATAATCTATGTATTTCTATTAACTATGTACTTTTTGCACTGAAGATGTAATATACGAAAGCGCTCTGCTTCGTTAGTTTCTTTTTCTAAGTGGTCTACTCTCCATATACATATATATATATATATATATACATATATATATATGTATATATATACATATATATATATATATACATATATATATATGTATATATATATGTGTGTATATACATATATATATACATTTGTATATATATACATATGTATATGTATATATAATATATATATATATATGTGTGTGTGCGTGCGTGTGTGTGTGTGTGTGTGTGTGTGGTGTGTGTGTGTGTGTGTGTGTGTGTGTGTGTGTGTGTGTGTGTGTGTGTGTGTGTGTGTGTGTGTCTGTGTGGGTGTGTTTGTGTGTGTGTGTGTGTGTGTGTGTGTGTGTGTGTGTGTGTGTGTGTGTGTGTGTGTGTGTATGTATGTATATGTATTTATACATGGGTAAAGAGAGAATATATGGACGAAATAGAGAGAGAAAAAAGAACGAGAGAGAAATAGAGCAAGACAAAAAGAGGGTGTGAGAGGCACACATATACACGGAGGCACACATACACATAAAAGCACACATACACAGAATCACATACACAAAGACACATATGCACACTAATACACACGTATACATAGGGCCGCATATACACATAAACACATACACAGAGAAGCACATACATACAGACAAACATACACACAGAAGTACACATACACACTGAAACATATACACAACGACACACATACACAGACATATACATACACAGACACACATACACACGGAATCACACACAAACACATACAAACATACACCCAATAGATAGACGTAAGCATGTATTTATATTTGGTATTATTTATCTATCTACTTTTTTGTTTCAGATGAGCGAAGATCTCTGACGGGCGATGCCGACCTACTGAAGGAGGCGGTGCCGGAACGAGTCACCATTGAGAGCACGTACAAGGGACCCCATCTGACCCAACCCCTGACCTCCGACTCCATACACACACTCATTGACGCCTTCAAGAAGAAAAAGGTAGTTTTAATTTTTATTTTAGTTATTTATCTTTTTATTTATTTATTCATTTACTGCGATTTCTCTCAGGCGGCTACTCATGTGTGAGGGCAAAACATAAAAATAAATAAATAAATAAACAAATAAATAGATAAATAAATAAAACAAATAAAAACAAATAAATAAATAAATGAATAAAAGGTAAAAATAAGCAATGCGGGAGATTAAAAATAAATACAAAATACAAACTATAATACAGAATGTATAATACATCAATAAAACAAACACGCAGAGAATTTTATATTTATTTTTAATCTCCCGCATTACGAGCGACGAGTAGCCAAGTTGTGCTGGTCTTCGCATTATTGTGAGGCAGGTCCACATGTTTTAACGTAAAGTTTGTATTTGCCAGTTTTGACACTAATGGTATTATGTGAATTATATGTTATGGAGTTGTACCATGCATAATCTTTGTGATATGTACAGTCGGTGTTGGAATCTTCTACTTTTGTGTCTGAAAGGTAAAGGTTACCGGGGTTACCTCTCCCAGTGTACGAGGGAGACCCCCTTATATATATTTCCTAATGCTACCACTGTATCACCCTGAAGACAAACCCCGGATAGGGTTCGAAACATCGGAATGAATTGGCAAACGACGAGTGCAGCGTATACTTTCTTTAAAAAAATATATATACTATATATATATATAATATATATATATATATATATATATATATATGTGTGTGTGTATATATGTATATACATACACATATGTATATATATATATATATACATATACATATATATATATATATATATATATATATATATATATATACATACATATATCTAAAAATTATTTCAGACAAATGAGAGAGAAATGGGTAGGGAAGGGCAAACGAAGATGTGTTGGGAATAGAGTTTATTGCCCTCACGTTTGGACCAACTTGGTCTTCTTCAGAGAATAGGATAAAAGCATGGTCGAAACGTTAGGGTAATAAACTCTATACCCAACACATCTTTGTTTGCCCTTCCCCACCCATTTCTCTCTCATACATATACATATATATATATATATATATATAATATATATATATATATATATATATATATATACTGTATATATATATATACATATATATATATATGTGTGTGTGTGTGTGTGTGTGTGTGTGTGTGTGTGTGTGTGTGTGTGTGTGTGTGTGTGTGTGTGTGTGTGTGTGTGTGTGTGTGTGTGTGTGTGTGTGTGTTTGTGAACACACACTTATGTCGCTGTTTTCAATTTTCATCCTCACCTATGATGCTCCTCTCCCACATCCCTCCTCCACACCGCAGGTTCTCCATGTGAAGTACGTTTACATGGTGCTCCGTGAGGCGGTTCGAGTCCTGAAACAGCGTCCTTCGCTGGCGCAAGCGAGCACGGCGATCTCCAGACAGATCACCGTGTGTGGAGATCTCCACGGGAAGCTGGATGATCTGATCACCATTTTGTACAAGGTAGGAACCAAATTCCTGATTTTGAGTCCATCATTAGTGAGTTCTGATTCTATCTATTGTGGAAAAGTGTTTTTCATTCCAGATATAGTGGTGATGTACGTTGTTACTATTATTTTCTATTTATTTTTTGTTTATATATGCTGAAGCAAAGGAAATGAATCTTTCCACGTAGTGATATATATATATATATATATATATATATATATATATATATATATATATATATACACAACACTGAATGGGTTTCAGTGAACAGATTTACATTTATCAACCACAATTCACTTTAATTCTAAGCCATCAACGTCAACGTGGAGGGAGTGAACATGAGGGGACGTCCTAGGATGAGGTGGATGGATGGGGTGAAGGGGGCTTTGGGGAAGAGGGGAATGTCTGTTGAGGAAGGACGGGAGAGGACAGAAGACAGGGGTGAATGGAGAATGGTTGTATATGGATGATGCTGTGATAGCATGAGGTGGAATGGGCGGGTGGATGGGGGGTGAGGTAGTATGTGTGAGCAAAATTTGACGCAGCCCGAAGGGATTTCTCCCCGTCCTCTCATTTTATGCAATGGGGGGACGGAGAGGGGGGTCGCCGATTTAATGAAGCGGCCTTGCTGTGGATGTGCTGTGTCTTGCGACACTGCTTCTGACCCAGGGCAGTGGACAAGGTGCAGGGATGACCCGTCATTCAGGAGGTGGTAAGATAAGAGGGAGGATGGAGGGGTGTGGAGTGTATTCAGGGATGGAATGGGTGGGAGTGATTTTATGCCTTTTTCTTTTCGGCTACCCCCCTTGTAAGGGGGAAAAAGCCTTGGTATATGTATGTATGTATCAACGTCAAGGAACTCAAGGAAGCATACTTACAGATACTGATACGTGGTACAGCTAAGGACTCGAACATCGGCTAAGTCACTGTCAATTGTTACGTGCTAGCGGAGGTTTGAGTTCTTAGCTGTACCACGTATCAATATCGGCATGTATGCCTCCTCGAGTTCCTAGATGTTGATGGCTTAGAATTAAAGTGAATTGTGGTTGATAAATGTGTATATATATATATATATATATATGAATATATATATATTTATATATACATATACAGTATATATATGTATATATATGAATATATATATGTATATATATACATATATATATATATATATATATATATATATATATATATATGTATATATATATACCACTTATTTTCTTATCTATCCGTGCCTCTATCACACTAGAAGGCAACCTACTTATAGTATTACTGAGCCAAGTTTATACATCCCTATATCCTGTTTCATCGTTTAAGAAATAGTCACTTGTATGGTAACAGCTGCGGACAGTTATCAGATGTTACCATAAAGTAAATCTCACTTCACACACGCAATGGAACAGAATACAGCATAATTCTCCAGTGCTACATTTATGTCCAGACCTCGATATAACTTGTGTTTGATTAAGTTTTGAAAAGTAGATGACCTTTTTTTATTGTCTTTTGTCTTTGAGAGAGAATTATTGTGAAGGGTGGGGCTTCTGTTGAAAAAGGCCACGCCCCTAAACAAACGAGTTTGTTCACTTCAATTTGGCAAAAGCTAATTAGAGGTGGAAATGGTTTGCGTCATTTAAACAAATATTTTGATGAAATATAAACATAAGTATCAAAAAACGAAAATTGCGCACATGTCATAAAATTGCACAAGTTTGAGAATTATGGACAACATTTTCAATAAAGATATGGGAAAAGACCAACTCCTGAACAAAAGCATAGAATTTTATATATTTCTACAACTACAAACCGACTACTCAGATACTCAGAAGTACTAGTGAATTTCTGACATTATATATATATATATGTATATATATATATATATATATATATATATATATATCACAGGTGAGAAATGTAGTAACACATTTATAAATCACAACTAACACCACAGTCGGACGAAAGAAAGAGTTGTGCAATCCTCTTCAGTAGTACAAAGTGGCAGGGAGGAGGCTATCTTAAGTAGCAACCTCTTACAAAAGAAAGGGAACACGAGAAAATACAGAACATCACTGCCCCAGCCCTAGTTGACCTGAGGCTGACACGAGGTCGGGTCAGGGGGAGGGGGAGGAAGCTTGTTGACAATATTTTTGGTGATGAATAGTCCTGAAATGATGTCTGGGGTCCATTGACCCTTGGAAATATTCATCGTGGGCAGATAATCAATTAATGTTGATTCCACCATTTTCCTTCTGAACCCACACCCCGATTTGTAAATGAGATCAGATTTCTCCCAGTCCATCCGGTGATTAAATTTATTAACGTGTTGAAACACTGCTGAATTTATTTGGCCATATCTAATCGACCTTTTGTGTTCATTTAATCTTGTCGGTAGGTCTCTTCCCGTCTGGCCAATGTATGAAAGGTCACAATCTTTACATGGGAGGGAGTAAACACCTGGGATATGTTCTTCCTTCAACCTCTGGTGAACATTAACAACTTTTTTATTAATAGTGTTAGGGTAGTTATGAATTAAATTTACTTTCTCTTTGGGAAGAAACTTGGACAATTGACTGATGGACTCTGAGAAGGGGATGACTAGGGGATTTTGTCTCTCTTTCTTTAACTTAGTGGAAGGGTGTTTGAAAAAACTTGCTCTGGCTTGACTAAGGGCTTTATCCAAAACCAATGGATAAAGCCCTTAGTTTCCTTTTATTCCGACTGTGGGTTCTTCGTGATTAATATACATATGTATATATATGTATGCATACATATATATATACATATATATATATTATATATATATATATATATGCAATAAAAACACATAATTCCTTCTTTGTATCTGCACTGAAGATGTAATTACACGAAAGCGCTCTGCTTCGTTAGTTTACTTTTCCTAGTGATTATTTACGCATATATATATATATATATATATATATATATATATATATATATATATATATATACATTTATATTCATTCATATAATAGTACATATATATATATATATATAAAATATATATATGTATATATACATACATGCATCTATATATATTATATTCATATAATAATACATATATATAATATATATATTATATATATATATATATGTATGTTATATATATTAGTATAAATAGGCAGTAGGTTTTCTTGTAGACATGTTCGATTGAAGACCAGAGCTAATTCAATATACACAATCTTCTTAGTGATTTTCTAAATTTTCCGAATAGTTTGTATCTTGATGGGGGGTCAAACACAAGGCTTCAGAGATCCATGGTGTTATCATAACGAAAAAAATATATACAAAATTTAAAATACGAGCTTTCGGTTGAATCATACAACCATCTTCAACAAGAAAAATAACAAAACATCAACAACAAGAGTAACAACAAGGGCAACAACAAGAACAACAACAACAAGAAATTCAACATCAAGAACACCAACATGAACACCAACCACAAGAACAACAACAAGAACACGAACAACAAGAACAACAACGAGAACACCAGCAAGGACAACACGAAAGGACAGAGTCCACCTGGTCAGACTGCGGTGCGGCCAACACCCAGCACTTCTAAGCTACCAGAAGAGGCTGGATGACCGCATTGTGAACAGCTGCCCAGGATGTAACACTTCACCCCATACCATACAACACATAATGGAAGACTGCATTATACACAATCATGCACGCAAACAACACAACATACACTCTATAAAGGATTTGTGGGAAAACCCAGTTTCGGCTGTGGCATTCCTTGGGGAGACGGGACTGCTCGGACAGACAGTCTAGGGAACGACAACAACAACAACAACAACAACATCAATAACAAGAACACCAACAACAAGAATGTCAACAAAAACACCAACAACAAGAACAGCAATAAAAAAAACAACAACAAGACTACCTAAAGAAAGACCTACACTTGAAGGGCAATCTTCACAGCTTCAGCTCCCCATTTTCCTTTGGTCTTCAGTCACCTCTGTGGCTCATTCTTAAGGACATAAGTATGAAGAAGAGACTATAAGATACCATAAAGCCTCCACTAGGTAGTTCTACGTCCATTACCACCTATCATCCCCATCCATTAAGTTATCTAACCTTCTCATAAAACAACCGAAAATTTCAGCGCCCACTACATGGTTACCAAGTCTATTTCATTCGTTAACCACTCTATTGGTAAACCAATTCTTGCCTATTTCCTTCTTAAATCTAAATTTCTCCAATTCAAATTTATTACTACGATTCCTGCCCTTTTGTCTTTATATGATGACCTTGTCTGAATCACCCTTGGTAAAGCCTTTGGCCCACTTGAATACCTCTATTAATTCACCCCGCAGTCTTCGTCTTTCTTTCTCCCCGCTCCTGCAGAAGGACCTACCCCCTCGACAGGAGGCACTTACGTGTTCACTTCTTCAAAACTCTCTGGTTTTGTGGCACATCCAAAGATAAGACCCTCTTCCTATTGTTTCTCCTGCAGAACGGTTTGCCCTCGACGGACAATCCTTACGTCTTCAACGGGGATTTCGTGGACCGCGGGAGGAAATCCATGGAGGTGATTCTTCTCCTGCTGGTGCTCATGTGCGTCTTCCCGGCGGAGGTCTACCTAAACAGGGGCAACCACGAGGACATGGTCATGAATGCTAGGTGAGAAATTGCAGGTTTTTTTTTTTTTTTTTTTTTTTTTTTTTTTTTGAGGGGGGAGGTGCCATGAGGGTACTACAGAAAGGAGCGCTTTTTTTTTAAAGAGATTTTTTATAAGTGTATGTGAAACTTAAAGGTAAATATTCAGGACTTTTTCTTCGAAAAGCTGGAATCCTGGTTATGAAATGCACCATGCTGAAAAATCACATGGAAATAAATGTCTTCTCGAAATTTTCAAAATTTTTCGACCGTGTGTGTGTGTGTGTGTGTGTGTGTGTGTGTGTGTGTGTGTGTGTGTGTGTGTGTGTGTGTGTGTGTGTGTGTGTGTGTGTGTGTGTGTGTGTGTGTGTGTGTGTGTGTGTGTGTGTGTGTGTGTGTGTGTGTGTGTGTGTGTATGTGTGCATGTATGTGTGTGTATGTGTGTTTAAATACGCGCTGTATATGCTCACGTGCATATATATATATATATGTATATATATATATACTGTATATATATATATATATATACTGTATATATATATATATATATATTTAAGATTATTTCAGACAAATGAGAGAGAATGTGGGTGGGGAAGGGCAAACGAAGATGTCTTCTCTATTCCTAACACATCTTCGTTTGCCCTTCCCCACCCACATTCTCTCTCATATATATATATATATATATATATATATATATATATATATATATATATATATATATATATATATATATATATATATCAAGGACTACTATTACACAGACTGCGCACAGGTCCAGATCCCTGGGTCCGCTAGCGGAGACCATTGCTTTCTTTGTAACCTAACATTTTATATTGGACAAATATATCAAAACTAGAAACCTAACATTGTATATAGGACAAATATATCAACTATTGACTTATTCAATGCAGTATAAGTTAATATAAACTTTTATAGTCAAATAAGAAACTATTTTTAAGGCACTGTTATGCTTTGAAATGCCCATTTTAGCCGGACTTAACAAGTATTATTGTATGAGGTTAGTGGACACCAGGGTTGGCGATTTTTCTTATCTTTTCAAAAATATAAAAAATCGATTTTTATATAAATCTGATTTATTTTATTTAAATAGATTTTTTTTAGATTTTAGATATTGTGGGATTGCTATCTGATATGCGATCTGATTGCTAAATGACATTTTTAGCATATCAATATAAGGAGCAGTGTTATATAGACTTGCCACATGTATACAAGGAACGGTATATCACTGTGCAGCCCACAACAAGTTTCAACAAGATTCTTGTTGAAACTTGTTCTAGGTAAGCAGCTTCTCACTGAGTCAGTTGCTGCTTTGGGATCAACCAGGAAGGATGTCTTCTGGACCTGGTAGAGTGGTTCCTTCAGGCAGAAAAAACGATCCTGTCTGGAATTATTTTGAAAAACTACCAACAACTTCTGGCAAAGGGTTCCGAGCTAAATGCAAAGACTGCAGCCAGGAACTACAGGGCATTGTGTCAAAATTAAAATCTCACAGAGATAAATGCCAAGGTCAGCCACAGCATACAGAAGAAGAAATTGATGACCCAGGTAAATTATTTTACTTATATTGTGTGCAATTCTCCCTTTTCATACGCAACTATATAAATTTTGTAAACAATAGAGATCATGTGCAATAAAAATGTGAAGGCCTAAAGAGATGATATTTCAACTTCTTTACTTCTAAATTCGGGTAATGACTATATCACTATAACATACTGTATCCACTCAACTTTGGGGCCTAGATGATTGTTATTCATTTCATTCAACATTGTGTAATATATTTCATAGGTTCCATTGGAATTCAGCCCACATAGGATTCAGCCCAACTAACCCATTATCTTTAGTGAATTTAAAAGTGAACTCAATCCTGTGTGGGCTGAATTCCAAGCCCACCTATTTCATATCCTGTTAATTATTTCCAAATATTTTTGT
>NC_134782.1:33561868-33564368 GCF_046742065.1 Oratosquilla oratoria
AAATTCGTCAAAAGTGAATAATGTAAAAAAAAAAAATTAAGTGAATAAACATAATGAATAAAGTAAATGAATGAAATACATTGATAGAATATCTAAATATATATATGTGTGTATATATATATATATAAATATATATATATATATATATATATATATATATATATATATAAAAGTGATGGCTAGTAGTGCATTAATTATTTTCTTAAAGATATTTTCCATATACCTTATGGATTTGTGTTCCTTAGAAAGGAAATTTATGACTTGGCTGTATGTAGCTGATATGACCACATACAGCCAAGTCATAAATTTCCTTTCTAAGGAACACAAACCCATGATAAGGTATATGGAAAATACCTTTAAGAAAATAATTAATGCACAACTAGCCATCACTTTTGAGGATACATGTATTAGAGAAAAACTCCTGCCCCTCTCCACTGACAATATGTATATATATATATATATATATATATATATATATATATATATATATATATATATATATATATATATATATATATATATAATGAACAATGACAAAAGAAAAAACAAATAGATAAATAGATATAACAAACAAATAAATGAATAGAAAACAGGTTGGAGGAACCTGTCAAGTAGTCAGAAAACTACTCCTCTTCCTCCTCCTTACCCCCTCCTCCTCCTCCTTACCTTCCTCTTCCTTCACCTCTTTCAGAACCAAGAGACTGACTCTTCGAGAGCGCGTGGGCCGGATGGAGACCTCAGCCATCCGGGAACTTCGAGGCCAGATCATGGCCTCGAGGACGAGACTCCTCGAGGCCTTCAAGGGGCACGACCCCGGGGACACAGGTCAGTTCGAGACATTAAAAAAAAAAAAATGTTTCACACTGGGCAGATTGCCGTCAACTCTGAGTTTAAACAGCTAGAGGAGGACTTCGGTTACGGTATTCTAGATTTTCCTAAGAATGTTTCCAAGCATGTGGCTAACATTCGTATGGGTTTATTATCTCTTAATTTGGCATTCAGCTTCTCAATGTGTGAAGGAAAGGTAATTTGACATTTGGAGATTCGAAAAACCTAAGACTGTAACCGAAGTCGTTTCTACTCAAACGAACACACAACAATTGACGAAAATCTGCCCAGTGTGAAGCACTGTATGAGGACGTCATCAGGTGACTGAGGTACCAATGCAAACAGCCCAATTTCACCCATGGTGCAACAAAACCATGCAAATGTGTGTTTAATTGTTTTCGCAGTAATGTAATTTCTATTACTTTTTACTATAGAATAATTATTTTATATAAAGGTATATCATATACTCAACACAGAAAAATATATTTACATAAATCTGATATTTCTTCTTCTTCATTTTCTTATTTTTCTTTTCTTTTTTTTCTTTTGCCTTCTTACTCTTTCTTCCTCTTCCTCTTCGCCATATTCTTCTTCTTCTTCATTTCAGAATATTGTGTTTACATATCTGCTTACTAATTGTTTAGTTTTTATGTAAAACTACTCATTTGCAACGATATCTGGATACTGTGTTTACATAATGAAATTCAAATCAGATAATATGATCTTAGAAATTGCACACTGGACAAAACCAAGACAGACCTCACTCCGATTTTATAAACACAACATATGTGGGGTGGAGGGAGACCGTTTCCTCTCAAACTCTGGTGTCATGACCTACTGATACGATGGTCTACCTAACTACAATAACACCTGGAACAACAACAACAATAATACCATAACCATTGCCAATACCACTACTACCATCATCAACAACAATAGCAACAACAACAGTGACAGCACTAATACCACCATTATTACTATCACCACCACCAACAACAACAACACTACCACTACTACCATCATCAACAACAATAGCAACAACAACAGTAACAACACTACTACCGCCATCATCACTATCACCACCACCACCAATAACAACAACACTACCACCACGTCCGCTACCAACAACAACAACGACAGTAACGCCCCCACCACTACCACCACCAAAAACAACTACAACGACAATAGCAACAACAACAACTCCTTTATATTCGAACAATGATAAATCCACGGAGGAACCATGCAACTTCGCCCTCTCCTCCTCCAGGTCAGATCGCCCTCAACGACTGGGTGACGACGATGGAGAAGCACAGCCACCTCAACCTGCCGTGGCGCGTCCTTCGGGAGAAGCTGGTCACCCTCGACCCGACCACGGGACTCGTCAACTACAACTCCACCTTCACCGAGGGTAATGTCGACAAAGATATACTCGAGAAGGTGAGTAGGGGCAAACTCCACGGATTCTTCATTTACCCTAACTTCCCTGCCTTCCCACCTGACGCCTTTATTATTCTTTTGGTTTGAAGTGTAAGGGACATTTCTGAGGAAGCTAGATAGAAAAATACGTAATAGATAAATAAATAGATGAATAAATGAAAAAAAAATGTGATCTTGGCCTTGACCTTGACCCAATTACTCAAAAATTCTAATTGAATCATATCAGGATCGCTGC
>NC_134782.1:33569368-33579368 GCF_046742065.1 Oratosquilla oratoria
ACTTTGTAGCATGGAATGTAATGAACTATGCCCTTGGTCCAACTCGCTGGCGGCAGGTTTTGAACCGCCGTCACTTCCACGTCCGTCGCAAGTAGTGACGTTCTAACTCCGCTCGGCCAGCGACCTTCCACCGTCTGAACAAATAATTTATATATTTTATTCTAGTGAGAACAGTTGATATCAATGAAGCCAAGTGCATCAGCTCAGTGGCCTAGGATAGAAGCAATGGTAAAATATATTCTATAGGAATAACATCCCAATGGCCTGCATCCCATGCATATAGTCTTATCTGGCTAATATAAACCAGGTCACTTCAGTTAGATCTCTCCTAAACTCCTCCAGGCCGAAGACAACCGGGTTAACTCACCTACATAGAGGTTAATCTCAGAATGAAAGGATTAAATATCTTAATATGACACAGAACTGACACATCAGTGACGTATGTGTATGTGTGTGTGTGTGTGTGTGTGTGTGTGTGTGTGTGTGTGTGTGTGTGTGTGTATGTGTGTCATATCACTGCGAAATAATCTTGTGTCATAAACAGTGTCTCCCTTTACTTGTGTCATGTCTCTAAGCGTGTAAGATCCTTGTGTCGTCAACCCTTTTGTGCCAATCAGCCACGTGTGTCATTTACACCTTTCTGACACGGTGACACAACTTATAGAGTTTCTTCTAGCTAATATCAGAGGAGTTTTTTCCCAGTGGCTACCGTAGTTAAAGACCCAAACCCCAATAAGTGTATGCGTATATATATATATATACATATATATACATATATATATATACATATATATATATACATACATATATATATACATACATATATATACATATATATACACATTATATATTATATATATATATAATATACATACATATATATATATATATACATATATATACACATTATATATATAAAGCATTTCAAAAATCTAAATCCCTAATTTTCCGAAATAAACATGGTTGTGATATTTTGCCAATAGAGCGGTAAAAATTATTTTGCCCACTTGTTGGTTACTTTTTAGCCTTTCTGAAGTCGAGAAGATGAAAACAAGAAGAGAAAAGTTTTGTTTGTCCCTCAATATGTAGATACTCAACAAGAACGGCTGGCAAGAAATCTATAAAGTTTGTCAATGACATTTTGTTTTTCTCTGGACTTACTATACATAAGCTACCTACTTGTCACCCTATACCTCCCTCATACCTCCTCCTCTTCCTCCTCCCTCCTCCTCTTCCTCCTCTTCCAACTTTCCCTCCTATCTTTGTCTTCCTTCTGCCCACGTTGCTTCCTTCCCTCACAAACACCCAATCCGAAGGGTCGACCTCCTTCGAGCACCGGAGGGAATCCATGTTGGAATAGCGATCCTCTAGATGTTTCATATTTTCATGAATTTTTTTTTTAATTTTTCGCATAATACGATGTTTGTTCTTATATATATAATATATAAGCGTTCTTATATTATTACTATGGTTCTTCAAATGCCCAAAAATTAATAAGACTTTTTAAAAGTTGATTGCCGCTTTTTATTTCCCTACCATTTGCCATTGTGTTGATTTTCAATTGTATTATCATTATTATTATCATTATCATTATTACTATCATTATTATTATTATCATTATTATTATTATTATTATTATTATTATTATTATTATTATTATTATTATTATTATTATTATCATTATTATTACTATTATTATTACTATTATTATTATTATTATTATTATTATTACTATTATTATTATTATTATTATTATTATTATTATTATTATTATTATTATTATTATTATTATTATTATTATTATTATTATTATCATTATTATTCTTGTTATAGCTATTATTATTATTATCATTATTATTATTATTATTATTGTTATTTCATTATTATCATCATTATCATCATTATCATCATTGTTGTTATTGGTTATGTGCTCTTTTAAGGACTGTTGCCTAACTTTTTTTTAACATTTTAAGTAATTTTCCCTTAATTTTCCTCACAAATATTTATAAAATCCCTGGAAATGAAAAATTACTGTTATTGTCATTATTATCATTGGTTATGGGCTCATATAAGGACTGTTACCCAACTATCTTGAAAGTTTTAAGGAATCTAACCTTAATATTGCTAACAAATATTTCTAAAATTCCTGGACACGAAACAATAGCAATCAAAAAATAATAATCATATAGTACTGTCATAAAGTGCATTTTACTACACTTATTTGCATTCATTTGATGACATAACATCGATGAAAAATAGAGAAATCACAAATAATTTTGTGTATATATGTACTATATATATATATATATACCAAGAGCTTTTTCCCTCTTATATGGAAGGTAGCCAAGTCAAAGGCACGTACATACTCCCCACCCATTCCACTCCCCTCCACCACCCTTCCCCCCCCCAATTCATCTTAACTCCTCCAGGATGACGGATCATCCCTGTATCCCGCCCACTGCCCTGGATCAGAAGCAATATAGCAAGACACAGTATACCCACAGTAAGGCCGCTTCACTTAATTGGCGACCCCTCATCTCCGTCCCATCATGCAGAACAAGAAAAGACGGGGAGAAATCCCTTCGGGCTACGTCTAAATATGATTCACACATAAACATCCCCCTACCCCCACCCCCATCCTCCGCTCTCCTTTTCCTTGCATAACAGTAACATCTATACGCAACCACTCTCCACTCATCCCTATCTCCTGCCTTCTCCCTTCCCTGCTCATCAGACATTCCCCTCTTGCTCAACCCTCCTTTCTCCCCATCCATCCACCTCATCCTCGGTCGTCCCCTTAAGTTAACTCTCCCCACCTCTGCCTTCCACACCTCTTTTACTAATCTTTCTTCACTCATTCTTTCCATGTCCAAACCACCTTAGTATTTTTTCATCAGCCCTATCTACCATTTCCTTTTTCCACTCCCGCTCTCCTCCTCACCTCCTCGTTTCTCACTCTCTCCAACCTTGTAACCCCTACCACACTTCTCAGACATTTCATATCGAACACATTCAAACTTTTCCTCTCTGCCTTTCTTAAATTCCAAGTCTCTGTCCCATGTAAAGCCGTCGGCACAATCACTCCTTTATACAATCTCCTCTTTGCATCCATCCCCAGTTGCCTATTCATCATGACAATTTTTAACTCCCCCCACAAGGCATTTACTTGTTTTTCTCAATCTACAATTCTATGCCACCACGCCTCCCTTTCCTGCCACATGCGACCCCAAATACCTAAAGCTATCCATTTTCTCCAACCTCTCTTCTTTAAGACTTACTTCCACCTCAATACGATCCTCTCCCCTTGTACATCACATCACCTTGCTTTTACCCACATTTACCTCCAACTTTCTCCGATCGCATACTTTCCCAAACTCCGTCACTAAATTCCTCAATCCCCCTACTGATCCTGCCACAAGCGCAATGTCGTCAGCAAACAACAGCTGGCTCACCTCCTACTTTTCTCCATTTCCTTAAACCATCTCCAGTCCCCTGCCCATTACCCTCGCCTTTACCTTCCGCGTCACCCCATCCATGTACACATTGAACAGCCACGGCGACATGACACATCCCTGACGAAGTCCTACCTTTACCTCAAACCACTCTCTCTCTCTCTCTCTCTCTCTCTCTCTCTCTCTCTCTCTCTCTCTCTCTCCATTTCCCATTCTAACACAGGCTCTACTACTCTCATAAAAACTCTTGACTGCCCCTAACAGCTTTCCTCCTACCCCATATATCTTCAAAACTTCCCACAGTGCCTCCCTGTCTATCCTGTCATAAGCCTTTTCCTAAAGCTTTCTCACATATCCATCTTACCACAAAAATCTGATCCACACAACCCCTGCCTTTGCTAAAGCCACACTGTTCCTCACCAATTACTTCCTCTGTTCCTCTCCTAATCCTCTCAATTAAAACCCTCCCATAAGCATTCCCATCTACACTCAACAAACTGATCCCTCTGAAACTACTACACTCACATTTGTCCCCTTTCCCCTAGTAAACCAATACTATACAGGCACTCCTCCAGTCCTCTAGTACTCTACCCTCCCTTAGACACACATTGAACAACCTCACTAGCCAATCCATTATTACTGTACCTTCCTTCTTCAGACATTCTGCATGACACCCATCTAACCCAAATGCCTTATCTGTTCTCATCATTTTCAGAGCTACTTGCACTTCATCTTTTCTTATTCTCCTCCACTTTTCTCTCCCATCACCGTCATTTTCTAAGTACCTACCACTGCTACCATCAATCCCTCCCTATCCTCCTCCACATTCAACAGCTCTCAAGAATACTCCGCCCATCTTCCCCTTACCGCCTCCTCTTCCATTAGTATCTGTCCATCTGCGCCTTTTACCTTTTCTTCTCTACTTGATTCACCTCCCCTTCCTCTTTTCATTTCCTTCCAAAACATCCTTTTATTGCTTTAAAATTGTTCTATCATACTCTTCCCCATGTTACATGTGTTCTTCTTTCTGTTTCCTTTATCTTTTGTTTTGCTTCTCTTTTTTTATACCTCTCATAGCTTTCTCTCGTCCTACTATGCAACCAGTCCGTGAATGTTTGGTTCTTTTTTGCTACATTCTTCACTTCATCATTCTACCACTCACTACCTTTCCTTCTATCCCCTCCCATCCTCCTTGTTTCACATACCATCTTTCTACACTTTGTCACTTCCTCTTTGAAATAACCCCATTCCTCTTCTACTCCTACTTCTACCTATCCTTCACCACCTCTCACACTTCTCTCAGCTTCTCCCTGTACTCCTGTTCCTCTTCCTTCTCATTTAAACAGTTTGCTCCAAGTATCTCTCTACCTTCTGCCCTTTTCCTCTTTCTCCACCTATCCTCCATTCTCAACTTACCTTCCACCAGAAAATTATCTGATATTCCCCCACTCTCTCCCCTAAAAACACGCACATCCAAAAATCTTTCTACTCTTTTTCTGGATACCACTACATACTCCAATAATTCCTTATCAATCATCCTTCTACCCACCACCCTCTCCCTTGTGTATTTATCCTTAAATTTCTTCCTAAACACTATGTTAGCTATCATCAACTCTCTAAACACATCTCTCCCATTAACTCTCCACTATGATTTTTACCTAGCACTCCACACTTCCTAAAACTCTCTAAGTATTCACTTAATTCTATCAAAAAAGCCTCCCTTTCCTCTACACTCTTCTCACTACTAGGCCCATATGCACTTACAAAGAGCCCTGTCTCCCTTCACAGTTTCACCTTCATCCACATTAACCATGAAGAAACCTCCTTCCACTTCACCACACGCTTACCTATCTCCTCACTTACTGGTAGAGCCACCCTTTCCCTTCCTTGTCCTCTCCCCACTCCCGATACACTACCCACTACACTCCCAAATTCAGAATCACGTCTCCCTTTCAACTTAGTTTCACTTAATGCCATCAGACCTATCTTCTTTCTTACAAACATACTGCCTATCTCTTCCCTTTTACTCACATGTGTACTACACCGTGCATATTAAAGGACCCAAACCTTAGGGCTCTGGTTGGAAAACTCCTCCCAGACCCTCTTATGCCTTGACTTCTCATAGCAATGTACCCATAGGGTTATAGAGAGCAGGACACCTAGTCCCATTTTAGACGTTTTCACGACCCGAGTGGGAATACTCGGTGGCAGTATTCTTTCCCCCTACCACAGGGGAGAGGCGAAACTGGAAATATATACTCAAAGAAGTGGCACAAGACAGTATCAAAAGGGGTGTGGGACAACACAACGGAGGGACATTCGCAGTACAATAAATAGCATAATTTCTCTATGAGTAGAGATTTCCTCTAACATAGACAAAATTATGTGAAGCCCTGGTCCGTAGGAGTGCCTCATATAGTCCCTAAAGTACCGATTGCATGCTACTGCACAATTTATACCACACAATAATGTGCAACCAATACTCCAGACGGGGTATTTGAACTGCAACTTCATAATTATATATGTCTGCTGCAGCATTAATCAGGTAAGTTATAACTTAAATAAGAACATAAGAACATAAGAATAAAGGAGACTGCAATAGACCATAAGTCCTACACTAGGCAGCTAGGCATCACCACCTGTCAACCCCATCCATAAAGTTGTTTAATCGTTTTTTAAAACAACTGATAGTTTCAGCGCTTACTACATGGTTACTAAGTTTATTCCATTCATCGACCACCCTATTAGTAAACCAATTCTTGCCTATTTCCTTCTTAAATCTAAATTTGTCCAGTTTATACCCATTACTGCGAGTCCTGCCCTGTTGTTTTATTATGATGACCTTGTTTGCATCACCCTTGTTATAGCCTTTGATCCACTTGACCACTTCTATTAGATCACCCCGCACTCTGCGTCTTTCCAGAGAGTGTAAGTTTAGGTGCCTAAGCCTCTCTTCGTAAGGCAAATTTCCGAGTCCATGTATCATTTTGGTCATTCTTCTCTGTACTGATTCTAGTGAATTGATGTCCATTCTGTAGGACGGAGACCAAAACTGTACCGCATAGTCAAGGATGGGTCTAATTATCGCTAGATAGAGATTAATAATTACCTCTGCAATTCTATTCGTTACCGTCCTAGCAATGAAACCTAATGCCCTGTTAGCTTTATTTCTGGCGCTAATGCACTTCTTCCTGGTTTTAAGGTCCGGACTCACCAGAACTCCCAAGTCCCTCTCGCACTCAGATTTTTCTAAAAATGTTCATCATCACATTATTAGCGTGAAGGAGGAAGCCTTAATACAATTATGTATGTTGAGCTACTAATAGGATGACAGTTGATGTCAATTAGCAGGAATTATTCTGAGGTATGGTAAGTCCAATGTATATGCAAAGAGGATATTTTTGAAAATAAATGGAGATCAAACAAAAGAATGGTGACATCACATATTGCAGTCAGAGAAAAAGTTGTAATAGTAGAAGCAATTGTATGAACTGTCGTCGTCACAGGTCAAAAGGGTGATTCTAAATATAAACTTTTCAGAAACATATCAAATGTGTCAATGTATTTCAAGTGATTTTCTATTATATTTTACTTTTTTATTTTCATATGTTAAATATTTTCATTAATGTGTATTATTGATTATGTTTTTTATCAAAACCTGTGATTATGTTAAGATTAGAATAATGAAATTGTGTTCCATCTACTGCATTCTAATTTTGGTCGTATGCAATTAACGTAAGTTTACTAATATATCAGAAAGGTAAATAAAAAAAATCTAATCCTCGATACTAACTAAATCTAACTTAAACAACTATTTCAAGTAACGAAAACATTTCAATGGAAGGAGTGATCCTTCTCCAAGGCTACCACGAAAAAGAATAAGAAAGCTATGCCTCAGTCCAAAGGGTCAAAGCCTACTTATACATATTCTGCTCTTTACTCACCTGGCAAGGAAACTGCAGCCAGCCAGGACTTTTATCTCCAGCCAGGTCAGGTTTTGACCTATCTTCCCGCTCCTCAAGGGAGCCCCGAAGCGGCAGTGTTTGAGCCCTCCAGGACTTAACTTGTATAAAAAAAAAGTAACTTTCATGTTATTTTTTAATATTTAGTATATCAAGTATTTAATGCTCTTTTTGCTAAGACTGGTACACTACACTAAAACTTTTGTAGAGTAGAGACTCCATTATCATTTTTCTAATGGGGCCCCGCAATTCCTGGCATCGGCCATGCATGCAGCTGTAATAATGAATTAAGTCAAACATCAGGTGAGGTGAAGCAGTTTTACTAGATCAATCACCCTACCCCATTCCCTTTCGCCCTATATCATTCACCCCAACAACAACAACAACACCAGGGCGATGAACAAACCCCCCTAGTACCTTGAACCTGTTTGATGTTTTATTTTCGTGTAGTATACCAGTCTAAGCAAAATAAATAAATGAATAAATGAATAAGATAAAATAAAGTGAAATAAAATAAAATAAGATAAAATGAAACAAAATAAAATAAAATAAAATAAAATAAAATGAAATAAGATAAAATAAATACATTACTGAAATACTAAAATTTGAAAGACAATATGAAAGTTTTAATTTTCTGATACAAATTAAGGCCTAGGAGACTCGAACAATCCCGCGCGGTGCCCCCTTGAGGCGCGGTGCCCAATTTGATCAAATCGGTCAAACAGGCCTGTCTGAAATCGGACCTGCGAAATACACTAAAACACTCCCCAAAAAGAACAAACACTACATAGATCACCACTCGCTAACCCCACTCCCACTGTCCACATTTGCTTAGACTTCTCAGATGACCTCAAATTCGTTTGTGATAGACAGTTTCTAATCAGTTTGAAATTCCTCATTCCACCAGTTTCAAATCCCTCTTCCTCTCTTAAAACAATGATCCACAGACACACAAAGGTGAGAAATTACCTGACCACACCTCTCAAACACCCATCTCCCTCAACATACACGCTCCTTACCTCAACCTGTTCCTTGCTAACAATCGTTCACTCAATTTCCGGCAAAATCCCCCAACATGAAAAAGTCCTTCCTCAACAACTGTACTGAGAGGCCCTAGATGACGACGACTTTCCTGATCCTCTCCGGATACAGCCACTCCTGACGGTGACATAACGTGGACACCGTCTTCTGAGTTCATACGTGAACTGCTAAGGACCACTGCAATACTGGGGTCCGGACGGGTGCCAGCACCTCAAACCTTAAAAAGACCTACCGCCTCTCCAACAACCCATAAGCACAAGCAAACCCCCTTTACACAATATATCAAACCAACCCAAACATAAATGCACCCAATACTACAATGGCACTATTGTGAACTTACACCAAACTAAGAAAAACTCCTCTTCTTCCTACAATAGTTTGAACCCAACTGTATCTGTTTACAAGAAACACTGGGAATACGTGCACATCCCCACTTACTAGGTTATAACTTTTACCTGTTCTCCCTCTTCATTTTCAAACCAAACGAGAAGGTACAACAATCCTGTACGCCAAGGTATATGGTCTTTCCTACTCATATTATGTACTCTACTTCAGCGTATCTTAACCTTTTCTGACCCTAAGAGCACCCCTGTAGTCAGGTCTAGGTGGTCTAACACCCCTAAATACTAGGATGATAAAAGAAAATTAAGCCATATATTTAGCACTTCCCAGCACTCCCTTAAATTGATTTCAGCACCCCCAAGTTATAGAACGCTGATCTACTTCAAGCTACTGCAACCAGGCTCGATCTGCATCATCCACTTCTTATCATCTGCCTGACACCCAGAAACACCGTCACAACCACAGGAAGTAGACTCATACCCTCATTGTTTAGTTCTCATTCTCTGTCTTTCCATGTTGACAAACAACCCACAAGGGTCAGTTAAGACACCTGTAAAGTTCTTGGTATACTTAACATTAAAAAGGCGCGACAACATATAGTAAGGCCCTGTTCACACGAGCGGCTTGAACCACGGCGGATCAACTAAAATATAGATCAATGGAGGCGTTCAAACACAACCGCGCATTTTCCCCCTTGTCTATGCGGTACCACCGCGGTTTCCGCACCGTTCAAACCGCTAGTGTGAAGAGAGCCTAGCAGACAGGACTCGTGATCTTAGGGACCCGGGATCGAAACTTCGCGACGGCTGGATTTGATTACTTGAAAGAATTCACTGTAATTAATTATTTATTTCATAATACACTAACCTGTTTGTAGATGAAGCAAAGATCATAAATTGAATGAAAGACGATGAAGACTACAAATTGTAACAAGATAGAGACAATATATATTATGCATGGGATCAAACGTAGAAAATTAAATCAAATGCAAAGTATAGGAAATGGGTAAAAACTTGAAGAGATCAGCAATGGTTTCCTCAATTATCAAAGAATACTGAAATGGTTTGGTCATATGGAAAGAATGAGTGAGGAAGGTTTAGCAAAATTAGTGTGGAAAGCAGTAGTTGATGGAGTGAATTTAAGAGGAAGGTAAAAAATTAGGTGGATGGACGGGGTAGAGGGGGCACTAGACATAAGAATGTC
>NC_134782.1:33589368-33691868 GCF_046742065.1 Oratosquilla oratoria
TGTGTGTGTATGTATATATATGTGTATATATATATATATATATATGTGTGTGTGTGTGTGTGTGTGTGTGTGTGTGTGTGTGTGTGTGTGTGTGTGTGTGTGTGTGTGTGTGTGTGTGTATTCACTTGGTCTTTGGATCACGTGTTGGACTCGTGATCGACAGCTATTTCCCTCCTGGAAGAGAGCTCAGAGCTCGTAGGTCCGATCTATGGGTAATGCTATGACCTTGCACACACACACACACCCAACTCCCCGCCCACGAGAGTTGGAGTAACACCCCTCAGCGCTGCGATACTGATATTATTTCAGCCCCGGGCGAGGATCGAACCCGGACCTCCGTAGTGGCAGGCCAGAGCTCTAACCACAGCGCCATGAGAGGTGTGTGTGTGTGTGTGTGTGTGTGTGTGTGTGTGTGTGTGTGTGTGTGTGTGTGTGTGTGTGTGTGTGTGTGTGTATTTACCTAGTTGTACCTAGTTGTATTTTACGGGAAGGGGAGCTATGCTCGTGGTGTCCCGTCTTCATATCTCATTTTATCTAAACTATGTATTGTAATTGGCACACACCACTTTCTCATCTAACTTGTACCAACTGTCTATTACTATGTGAGGAAAGCTGTTCTTTTTCAGATCTCTTCTATAGCTGTCTTTCTTGATTTTCTTTCCGTGTCCTCTTGTATTTCTATCATCCCATTTTATTAGGTTCTCTCTATCAATAATTTCTATGCCTTTCATGATTCTGTAAATAGCTATCAAATCTCCTCTCTCTCTTCTTTGCTCTAGTGTCTGTAGTTCAAGTTTTGCTAGTCTCTCTTCATATGATAGTTTTGAGAGTGTTGGTGCCAATTTTGTAATTGCTCTTTGTATTCTTTCAAATTTTTGTTTATACATTTTTTGTACTTGGTGACCACATCGTAGCTGCATATTCCAATCTTGGTCTTATCAGAGTGATTAGTATTTTCTTCGCCATTTCTTCATCCAGGTATGTAAATGCCACTTTGATGTTCTTATTAAATTATAAGTTTCACCAAAAGTCTTATTTATTTGTTTCTCAGATGACATATTATTCATAACAATGACTCCCAGGTCCTTCTCATTTTCAACTTTTTTTATTCTTTTATTCTCCCAATTTATATGATCCTTTTATTCTGTTTTTTCTTTTTCCAAATTCCATTATACTACACTTTTTAGTATTGAACTCCATCTCCCACTTCCTACTCCATTCCTGTACTTTATTTAGATCACTCTGTAGTGATTCACAATCTTCTTCCGTGTTCACTTTTTTTAATAGTTTTGCATCATCTGCAAAGAAGCTCATATAACTTTCAATTTCTTCATCCATATCATTAATATATATAGCAAACATTACTGGGGCCAAAACTGTTCCTTGTGGAACACCACTTATTATTTCATCCCAATTTGTGTGTTTGTCTCTTATCACTACTCTCATTTTTCTTTCTTGCAAAAACTCTTCCATCCATTTAAGCAGTTTGCCCTATATTCCTCCTTCGGTTTCTAATTTCTGAAGCAACTTCTTATGTGGTACTTTGTCAAAAGCTTTTTTTAGGTCTAGAAATGCACAATCAGCCCATCCATCTCTTTCTTGTATTATATCTATTAGCCTTGAATAGAAACATATTAAATTGGTGACGCATGATCTTCCTTGTCTGAATCCAAATTGCCTTGGATTTAGCACATTGTTTGTTTGTTTTTTCTAAATATTTTACCAATCTACTTTTGATCATTCTTTCATAAATTTTTGCTATTGTACTTGTTAGAGAGACTGGTCTATAGTTGGAGGGTCTTCTTTATTTCCCCCTTTATATATAGGTACTATATTTGCTTTTTTCCAATCATCTGGGACTTTTCCTTCTTTCAAGGAACTGTTTATTATGCTATGTATTTTGTCTGCCAGTTCATTCCTGCATTCTTTCAAAATTCAGTTTGCTATTTCATCTGGTCCATGCGATTTTCTGACATCAAGATTACTCAAGTGTTTCATTATTTCATTCTTTGTTACTTCTATTTCTTTCATAGGGGGGACTTTCTCTTCCCATTCAATCTCTCCAGGTTGTATGTTCTCCCTTGTAAACACTGATGCTTGTTCATAATTTCTGCCATTTCTATTTCCTCTGTGTTTTCAACTCCTCTTTGTCTGAATTTCTCTAAATCTTGTTTGTTTTTCAGTTTATTGTTTACAAATCTGTAGAATAGTTTTGGTTGATCTTTACATTTTTCAATGACATCATTTTTATATTTTCTCTTTTTCTCTCTGCACACTTGTACATATTCATTTCTATAACAAGTATATATTTTCCATTTTTCAGGTCTTTTGTGTTTCTTCTATTTTGTCCAAGCTTTTGTCTTTTAACTCCCTACAATTTTTGTTGTACCAGCACTTTACACATTCTTTATCTTGTTTTTGTCTTGGGACATACTTTTCCACTCCTTTTTTATAAATTTTTCTCAAAATATTCCATTTCTCTTCCACTGTTGTGTCTTCTTTGTATATTCCTTCCCAGTTTTCTTTTTGAAAGAATTCTCTTATTTTATCAAAGTTTGTTTTTTCATACATCATTCTTCCTTTTCTATAATGTTCATTTCTTTTCATGTATTTTTCCTCATTTAGTTCCAGTTCAATCTATATGTGGTCACTTTTACTTATTGGTGTTTTATATTCAATCTTTTCCACTATTCTAGGTTCAGATGTGATTATTAGGTCTAGTCTCGATGGCTCTTCTTCATTTCTATACCTAGTGTTCTCCTGTAGCCACTGTGTCATTGTATGGTCAATAATCATCTCGAGTAGAACATTTCCCCATGAGCCGTCTCCACCCTTTACTGTCATCTCTTTCCAGAAGACTTCTTTGTAATTAAAGTCGCCCATCATAACTATTCTTCCTCCATCTTCCATTATCTTATTTAATGTTATCCTTGTGTCTTCTAACATACTTTTATGTTTACTCTCTTCCCACGAGGCTGTTTTTGGAGGCACATAATTCATCACAAACTTTCTGCTCTTCTTATCTCTGTCTTCCACTTCGATCATAATCATCTCTATTGTATTCTTTCCATATGTGACACACCTCACGTTTATATCCTTCTTAGTCAGGAACATAACTCCATCCCCTTGTTTTGTCACTCTGTTTCTAATCCAATAATTATATGCATCATGTCCTACACTGTTGGGTGGTAGTGGACCTTTTAATTTCGTTTCTACAATTCCCATTATGTCCGGTTCTTTTTCCTTCAGATAATCATTCAGCTCATTCAATCCTGTTATTAATCCATCTATATTTGTGTAAGACACTTTTAGTTTTCTGCCACTTCCATTGTGTTCTCTGTTTCCCTTTTGTTTTTCTCTAGTATGTCGTATTTCCTTACTTTCATATTCACTACTCTCCAATAGAATTTCTCTTTTTCTGACTCTGTTCTGTTCTCGTTTTTTTTTTTCTTAGCTTCATGTCTTTTAATTTTTTCCTCCTCTCTTTCCTCTTTATTCATTTCTCTTTTTATCCATACCTTTTTATATTGTTCACTTGCTGCTAGTTTCCCTGTTTTTGCTAAGATATTCTCTGCCGTCGTTTGTGACCTGAATTTAATCTTAATTGGTCTGGTCTTATCTGTACTATACTTTCCGAGTCTATACATCTCTTCAATTTGTTTCATGATTTCAGGTTCATCTTCCTGAACTAATTCTAGTAAACTGCTTACTTTTTCTTTTTCCTCATTGATTCTTGTGGTTCTATTTAGGTTATATTTTTCTTCCATTCCTAATATAATTATACATTTCTTCTTGTCTGCTAAATCTCTTACTATATTCTCCTTCTGTCTCATCACTTTAATAACTGAGTCTTCAGTTTGTTCTTTCATTTGCTGTTTTATTATGTCAGTAAATGCAACTTTACTATTTTCTTGGATTTTTTTCCAACCCTGTGCTTCTTTTGCTATGGCCTCTTTATTGTCTTTATTATTCCTCTTTAATTCCTCATTCTCTTCTTTTACTTCTTTTAACTGTCTTTTTAATTCTTCTATTTCTTTAGTTAAGTTTTTGTTCACCTTCTCTAGTTCTTCCAATTTTTCAACTCTCTGCGCAATCTTTGCTATGTTACCGAACCTATTCTCCCAATGTTCGGTAATTTTTTCAAGTTTTTCCTCTAGTCTTGCTAATCGGGGGAGGTTGGTATCCGCCCCCCCCCCCTCATTAAATCCCTGGAAATTATTATCCTCACCTTCCATTGTGCTGCTCTTATCTATATTTCTAATCTTTACATTTTTGTTAATCCCTTCACCAAAATCATCGGTCCTTCTCTTGTTTACAAGACGCCTGGCCTCCTGGACCAAGTCCTCCCCTTCCTCATTTCCTTCCATTTCCCTCAGTAATCCCTCCCCTTCTCCTTTTTCCTCACTTTCCCACTACACCACGAGCTTTCCCTTCCCTGTAAATATAATAAGGTACTTCCTTTGTGTTGAGATCCACGAAAATTTCACTTTTTCTTCAGAACTCCAATCTTCACCGTCCATCCGACGAAAGTGTGTGTGTGTGTGTGTATACACACACACACACATATATATATATATATATATATATTTATATATATATATATATATATGTGTGTGTGTATATATATATTATATATATATATATATATTATGGGAGAAAGTATACTCTGGACTCGACGTTCGTCAATATATTCCGACGTTTCGAACCCTGTCCATGGTTCGTCTTCAGGGTAATACAGTGGTAGCAATGGAAATGTACATAAATAGGGGGAATTTGGTACACTGGGACAGGTCTCCACAGTAACCGTTATAATCCAACGCAGTTAAACCAAATCAAAAACACAAATGAGAAACAAATATAAATAAAACTGTAAAATAACAGGTGCAATACTTCCTTGAAAACATTCACCGAGTTTACCATAGAAATATATATATATATATATATATATATATATATATAAAGAAAATACAGTGAAAGTTGTAAGAATTCAACCCGCTACCGATGGGTCGCACCACTGTGCACCCCCGTGGAACAAATGTCCCGCGTAGCATGTATTATCACGAATAAAAGAATTGGAACAAGAACACAAAATCCATCGATATCATAAACATGCAAAAAGGAAGAGTACACATTGAAATAAATAAGAGATGCAGTGTGAAAAAATGTCCCCCAAGATTGGGTATAAAGGCTGTACGACGTGGCATGCCACAACGATACGCGGAACAAAAGTCATGTAACGCATGCCACCACCGTTAGTAAATTTCATAAATAAATATAATTACATACATAAAAATGAAAATAAAATGGAATGATACAAAACACATCAAGAAACACACTACCGTCATGTCGAATAATAAACAAAACACACAACATAGACATATTAAGAAGTAAGCTTCCTCTCCAGCCTATCCTTCGCCCCCTTATAAATTGGGTTTAAAGTGATGCATCTATTGACACTATTATCATCACTTGACCAAGCTTCCAAGAATAACCTGGTGCTTTTTCCACTACCTCCGTATTTCACTTCCGCGTTTTGCCAGTCCATTTCGTGTCCCGTTTCCTCGCAGTGTCTTGAGACGGCCGAACTCATGTCCTTTCTACTGACAGCCCTCCGGTGGTCTATCAGTCTTGTCGCCAATTTCTTGCTCGTTTCCCCAACATAATGTGTCTCGCAGTCCTTGCACCTAATGTCATAAACCACCCCTATTCGGTCCGTTTGGCTCACAGTGTCCTTAATTTTGGTCAGGGCCCTATGTAGAGTGTTCCTCGGTTTGTGTGCTATTTCAACACCGTGTTTCCTTAGCAGTCTGGGGCCGTATACACAAAACTTGTTAGCACTAACAAATAGCTGTTAAGGGTAACAAATTCCTGTTAAGGCTAACATTTAGCTGTTAAGCACTAACAGTGATACAGAAAACTTGTTAGGGCCTTAAAAGTACTGTTAAGATAAAAGTGCTGAGGAGGACTATTAAGCTCTTAACAAGTTCCTGTTAGTAGAGAAGATGGCGGAGCAACAACAACTAAAAAGATGACTGCGAGTTTATCGACAGCGACGGGTTTTTGGTTTCAATAAATTTATTACGCCCGTGGGCGGCAAACAATAGTACATCTATCACAGCATTGTGTTAGAGGACATGTCATATATTACATACATTCTTTAAATGGAGACATAATACAATAATCATTCAGGATCCCCCGAAATGGTGATGGCGGGATAGTGGTACTATGTAAGTGTTTACATATAATCATCATGCCCCGTCTCCGGGGAATATTGTCTGTCATTATGGGTCACTGGAGACAATAATATCAAGGGTGTTCGTGCTAGGACGGTTACACAGCCCGCACGGTGATCACCGTGGCATATCATCCGTCTGGGAGCCCCGTCACACTGGTCGACTCCCAAGTCCGAGCCGAGCACTGACATTATTGTGCCTAGGTACCATGGTCTTGCGTCGGCGTTACTTGTGGCGGTTGGGTAGGAGGTGGTCGTATGGGGATATCGGTAGACCGTTCCGCATCTTTCGGTGTGTTGACATGGCATGAGTGGCTGCGTGTACTCGTATCTTGTTTTAAGGCATGATAGGGTGAGCATTGCGCGTGACGTCCATGACGTAGGTATATGCTGCCTTGGTAAGATGGTCCACCGTTTAATAAATTCATTGCTTCTGAGGGCGACAAACAATAGTATATTAGTCATATTATTATATAAAGAGATACAAAAGGAGGTATGATTGGATTTTAACAATCAAAATCCCCCAAAATGGGGGTGGCGAGCTAGGAGTGTATCTAAGTTGTCGTCACTAAGTAAATATTTACATACAGTTATCACGTCTTGTCTCTGTGGAATACTGTCTGTCACAATGGGGCATTGGAGACAGTAGTGTTCAAGAGTGTTGGCGTTAGGGCGGTTACACAGCCTGCATGATGAGTAATGTGGCATATCTTCCGCCTGGGATATTTGCCACACAGGTCGATATCCGAGTCTGAGCCGAGCACTGACAACATTGTGTCTCCGTACCATGGGTCCGCGTCGGCGATACTTGTGGCGGCTGGGTAGGAAGTGGTCGTGGTGTTGAATGGAGACACTGGTGGCTCGTTCCGCATCTCTTCGGCGTGTTGTTATGGTGTGAGTGGCTGCGTGTATTCTGTTTTTGAGGCATGTGAGAGAGGGTACTACGCGTTCGTTATCTAAGACGAAGGCACAAGCTGCTTTGGCAATACGGTCCACAGTGTCGTTGCCAGCAAGGTCGACGTGTGAAGGCATCCATACGAGAGATACGGCCATAGATGCTTCATGAACAACGGCGAGTTGGGTCAGTATGGCCTGTACAACACGATAGTAGTTGGGTCTGGGTGAGGAGAGGGCGTGTAGAGCTGGTTGGGAGTCACAAACGATCACACCATTTACGTTACAGTCTACAAGATATGTTACTGCGTCGAGGATTCCGTGTAGCTCACAAAACGTGGAGCTTGATGTGACAGGTAACCTGCGGCCAATCCATCCAGCTTCCACAGGTGGCTGTAAGGTGGGTGAGTACATGGCACACGCTGCTCTTCCATCAGCCTGTACTGAGCCATCCACGTAGATGACATGCGCTGCGGGGATCTTTGAGGATACGCTGTCGATGGTCTCTAGTGCTAGTTGCTTTTGAAGTGCAGGAAGGTCATCTTTGGAGGTTGGTGTGAAGGTGACGTTAGAGAGGGAGATTCGCCACGGGGGCAAGTCGGGTTCAACCGTTTCTTCAGGGACGTGGATGTCAAGGTTTCTAAGTGTGTTGCACACTGTAGTGACGAGGTTGCGGCCTCCTGGTCGAAGTGGGATGCGGGGTGCACTGTCAGGTTCGAGCGACGCTCTGATGGTAGCAGTAAAGTTTGGGGACAGATAGGGCGATCGGAGGCATTTTACAGAGAGAATGGCCATGTTAGCATATATTCTCTCTACAAGCGAGGGTAGACCAAGTTCACTTTGCATGTTAACGATGTGAGTCGAAGGAGGGCAACCTAAGATAAATCTCATTACTCTATTTTGGAATTTTTCGAGAGGTTCCAAAGCTCTCCTGGGAAGTTGACAAAGGGCAGGTGATAAGTAGTCAACGAGTGATCGAAGAAATGTGGTGTATAGAGTTCTGACCATTGGTAATGAAGCGCCGGTGGAATTTGTGGCAAGCCACTTGATAGGGTTAAAACGGGCCTGCAGACGATCAAGGAGATCATTAACAAGGGGATGGATACGTTGTCGAGTCGGTATGGCTGGAGTGATCCGGGCTGGTACTCCAAGGTATGTGTACTGTGTGCAATGAGGGATAGCATCACCTCCCATGTTGAACGTCGGTAGTGCTTGGAGAGTACGAGATGAAAATATTCTGCTCTTCTCAAGGGAAATGATGAGACCACAAGCGGTAGTTGACGTATAGAAGCCATTTAGAACGAATTGGAGGTCAGCGGGCGAGTTGGAATGGATGCAGATGTCGTCCGCGTAGCAGAGAAGGGTTGTACCGGGAACGTTAGGAAGAAGTGAGAGTAAGCGGTGCATCAAGACGTTAAAAAGAAATGGACTTAGTACGCCACCTTGCGGGGTACCGAGTTTGAACTGCTCGTAGGAACTGCACACACCTCGAAAGAGAACACGTGACTTCCTGTTACTCAGATAACCTCGAATCCATCGAAGGAGGTTTCCTTGCACTCCGAAGGTAACCAGCTGGTCAAGAATTATTTCATGGTTGGCTACATCGAAAGCACTTTTGAGGTCCAGGAAGGCAACTACGCTGGTGGGAGAGAGGCGAGTGTAGAGCTCAGTAAGGCAGTGGTGCGTACTTCGACGTGGGAGGAAACCATACAGCTGCGGGGAGAGTTGACTTTGTAGACGATTCATGAGCCGGGCAAGGATGATACGTTCAAGCATCTTGCTGAAGCATGAAGTTAGGGAAATGGGCCTGAATTTATCAGTACCTGGTTTCGGTATCGGAACAATCGTGCTTAAAGTCCAGGCTGCAGGTACATGTCCACGAAGGAGGCAGAGGTTGAAGAGGCGAAGGAGGGGGTTGCCAGGAACTTCCTGTAGGAGTCGGAGCACTTGGTATGTAATGCCGTCATCCCCGGGGGCAGAAGTTTTTGTATTAGCCATGGCTAGTCGTAATTCATTCTCCGTAATCGGGACGTCGTCTTCTTCATCTGGGTGGAGAAGAGCAGCCATTAGGTGGAGATTACGGGTGTTGCGACGAGTGGAGAGTGCCTCTTGGATATGCGTAGGAAGATTGTTAGTCTGTGACTGTGACGACCATAAAGTAATGAGGTCCTGGGCGTAGGCGGCTGGACTGTGATGGAGGGCGCTGGGAGGTTGCTTCTTAACGACCCTTTTTACAAGGCGCCACATGGTCGCGATACTAGTCTGGTGATTTATGGAATCAGTGTATTTCTGCCAAGACTCTGTGTAGGCACAGTTCTGGAGGGCGACCATATTATCCCGTGCTATTTGGTACTGATGTAAAGAATCAGGTGTGGGTTGCGTCTGAAAAGTATGACCAGTAGTCTGTGTAGCTCTCTCCGCTTGGATAATACGGTGGTCCAACGTCCACGAGTGAGGTACAGGGCGGCGTGGTAGGTGAGCTTTGGTTACATAGCGGCTGTAGAAGTCGTGTGTGGTATTCACTAAGGACGTGTATAGTGCGTCGGGGGATAGGAAGTCAAATGTGGGAAGGAGACTAGAGATGTACGAAATATACGTAGGACAATATTTAGGAGGAATGGATATACGGGTCCGGTGATGAGGAGTTGGAATCCGAGATGGTATGGAGTAGTATAAACTAAGAGCAATATGGTCGGAGAAGAGAGAAGGAATTGATTGACAGGCGACACGGGATGGCACGAGGCCAGACGTGATGATGTGGTCAACTGTGCCTCCACGTGCATGTGTGGCTCCACCAGTTTCCCATCGTGTGAGTCGGTACCGATGTATGTAGTTGAGTAGAGGGATTCCACTACGGTTGGGGACAGGGGAGGCATCACCAAGAGCAGGATGTCGAGCGTTGAAATCCCCCATATAAATCACTCCACGATTTGTAGGTACTGGGAGGGCAACAAGATTAATAACACTAGGGGCAGAGTATACGTTGCAAAGTCGAAGTTTACCATTGCCCACAGTGACTTCAATTAACTGAAAGGTCATAGTAGTATCCCTGGAGCATCGAAGGAGCTTGTGTGGCATGGATGCGTGGACGTAAGAAATGAGGCCATTCCTGGCTGGATGTAACTACGAGACATAGCCAGACAGCGTAGGTGCTGTGTCGCATGGCTGAGCACCACCGGGAAAGGCTTCTTGAATAAATATTATCTGGGGGTGATGGCGATGGACATATGTCTTCAGTGCAGTGAGTTTCGTGTTATGGCGTATTCCGAAAGCATTCCAGGAGATGACGTGAAGCGATACGAGATCAGAGAATCTTATTACTATGTGCTTTGCGAGAGCCGGAAGAGGTTGGTGTTTGAATGTGGGCGCTGCCAGGCGGAGCATGGGTAGAGGAGTTCAAAGGCGACGAGAGCTTTTCTAGATGGGAGGCAACTGTATCAAGTCGCTCTGTAAGGGCTGTGACAGAGGTGATAACAACTTTGTGAGATTCAACTAGACTGGCAAGTGTGGTTGCTGTGGTAGCCTGTTGGTTAACTAAACTTTCGATACGGGCATCTATGGCATCGAATCGCTTCGTGAGGGCTGAACAGCGGGATTCGAGAGATGCAACAGCTTGGCGAAGAGCTTGTACTTCAGCAGAGTCCGTGGTGCTGGGCGTCGTGAGAGAGGTGGCTGGAAGTGGTGGTGGTAGTGATGATAGTGGTGGTCCAAGTCTTTGGGAAGTGGCCGTGGATGTTCGCTTAGTACAGCCATGCCAAACGTTGACCCCTGGTTTATGGCATCGGGGGCACTTCCATCGGGATGTGTCTGGTGGTGGGGATATGGAAAGTTCTGAGGTAGATGCGGAGTCGTCGGGCGTGGTGGGTGGAGTGGGTGGGCGGTGAGGGCAGGAACGAGTGTCATGATTCTCCGCGCACCAGGCACACTTTGCGGGAGCGGAACAGTATCTTGAGATATGTTTGAAGCCCCAGCATTTATAGCACCATGGAATTTCATCTTTCATTTTGCGAAGCTCACAGGGAGGGAGGAAAGGTAGGAAGGGGAACTCTAAGGTAGGCGGCGGTGGTTCAAGTAGGCTCCACGTGATGACTAGTCGGTTGATTGGCGTCCCATTTTGGACGAATCTGCGATCTGTATGTATCCCTGGATATTCCTTTGCATGAGAGGCATCGATGCTGACAGGGTATCGAGTGAGGAGGTACGTAGGGAATTTACGTGGTCTTTCCGTGGAGTCCTGGATGACTAGGCGTAAAGATATTTTCCCCACTCGTGATACTTTTAATGATGTCTTGTCGTTGTCTTGAAACATAGACGAAACGAGATGTAATAGCTGACATCTTCACCTCAGCCAGCTCACGATCGAGACGGAAAGACTTGGCAACGTTGGAGAGCCACCGAAGTTTCACGTCACAGCTTGAGTTGTCAGGGAAAGTTAATTTGACATATTTCTCTCTGGGAGCAAAGGCAGGAGCCTGTGACGGCGAAGTATAGGACGAGATTGGGGGGGTAGGGGTGGGAGATGGTGTGATATCATAAGCGTGTGGCTCTGTCATTGGATTCTTCTTCGATGATTTAGCAGCAGGAGAAGGTGGTGGGCTGCTATTATTGGAGACTTCATTTAGAGTGCGTTTAGCGGGGGTAAATGGTTGTGGTGCAGAGTTGCCAGATGCAGGAGAATTTCCTTGAGCGTGATGGTTGTAAGTCGTAAGTGGGGGCCATATGTTAATTGGATTTTCATCGTCACTCATAGCGAGATCGGCTTCAACGATGGCAATAGCCTGTGGCCCTGAGTAGTCCATGATTACCACACGTTAAGATTATTCACAGGAGTTCAGGATTTATGAGGCAGTATGTGGGGAGAGCGATTCATCCATGTCGTCACAAACCTCTTACTGCGCATGCGCAGACTTGGCCGCCCCTGACCAGGAAGGTCGGAGGGATAATGTTTTCACAGTTATAGACTAAGTTAGTTAATGTTCACACACCGTGATGACAAAAAATGGTAGAGGTGGTCTTATAATATCTCACAGCACACAACGAAGGGTTGGAACACAATAACACTGCCGGAATTCTAACAAAGAGCACGGAGCTCAAAACTGTAGGACCGGTCACACGCCATATTTGTTTTCCAATCGACAGCGACGGGACATATTTAACGAGTACAATGACGACGAACTCATCAAACGCTTCAGAATGAACCGTGCTGGTATAATAAAAATGGCTGATTTAGTGAGGGACAAACTTCAATCCCGAACAGAACGGAATCGACCACTGAGTCCTGAGACGAAGGTGGCAATTACCCTATGATATTTAGCCACAGGTAAAATGCAGCAGTGACGAATTTGGGACCTCGCAAGCATCAATCAGCCGTGTCATTACTCAAACAATTGATGCACTATCAGAACCAGATATTGTAACTCAGTTTGTAAAATTCCTATTGACTCGCCAAGAAGTGCAAGTAAAACAAGCAGAGTTCATGGAAAACTGTAGGTTTCCCGGTGTTGTGGGTACCATAGATGGCACAAACATTAGAATTGGGGCTCCAAGTGTCGATGAAAATTTATATGTAAACAGAAAACAATACCATAGCATCAACGTGCTTTGTCATGCCTCCCTCTTATCCTTGTGGTTTAAACTTGGCTTGAATCGCCCATTTATTATTATTTTTTCTCCATAATCACGTTGATCAAGAGGAGTGTTTCCTCTTGTGACCAGTTTGGCTTCCTTTTCTTTTTCTGTGTTTCTTCTGCCATGTCTATGTCCTCTGAAATTATTGTTGAGTCTTCTGTCGGAAGATTTGTCTGTGGCACGGCCGCCTGTACAATGCGCCTTCGTCCAAAAATATCTGTCGTTGGTTAATAAGTACTTCTAAAAACCCATACATACGATATCTATGTGCTATCATGATACTTTATTAATAAATTCTGAACAACTGCATTAATAACACTGTTTTGTGTGTGCAATTTTTGATAATACGTCCATTTACATGTTCATAAGCTGCTAACTTCAGCGCTGTTTAGCGGTACTTGACAAACAACTGTTTGCTAGCTAACAGTTGTTAGTTAAGCATTGGTATATGATAGGCGAGTGAAGAGTGATAGGCGAGTGAATAGTGTACTCTTTATTGATGAGTGACGCCTACTGGCGACTAGCGTGGGTACAGTGGGTAGGCACGGTAGTGGTGCCTGCCTGGAGCCCAACTTATCCTACATCCCCCTCCCAAGACAATTAAATGTACCATATGGTATATAACAAAACTAGCAATGTTAAGTGTTCACAATTCCGAGAAAACAATATGTTCAACACAAAAGCAAAAGTGAGGGATATCTACTGTTCCTTCGTGAGAGGAACACATACACACACACACACACACACACACACACACACACACACACACACATACACACACGCACACACACCAGGCAATCAGTCACAATCGTCGGTTGCATAATCTCGCAGCCACATCGGCTTCCTTGAGCTCCTTTTAGGGCGGCTATGAGGCGTGTTGGATGACGGCGGATTGGACGTCTGTGGTGCTGGTGACGGTGACAGCGTTTCTTGTAAACTGGTGTCCGCAGCGACCCGCAGGTGCCTGCGGTTGCGTAAGGTAATGCGTCCACTCCCATCCAACTTGACAGAGTATTGGCGGAATGGTAGGACCTCTGTGACCACGCCTCGCCTGTCCCACAACTTACTGGCCTGGTCCTGTATCAGCACTTGGGTGCCAATCGATAATGTGGGAAGAGTCTTAGGTGTCCCTTGGCTGATCATCCAAGCTTCCTGTTGCCTCGCCGCCTCGATTTCCCTTGCGCGTAGCGCCTGCTGCCAGTGCACATCCACCTTGTAGTGCTGCTTGTGCACCGGTATCCCATCTCGTAGCTGTCTGCCCATGGCTAGCTGCGCTGGTGACTTGTTCACCCCGCGCAGAGGTGTGTTGTGATACTGCAGTAGGGCTACTGATACCTTATCAGCATCCAGGCTGCCGCCCGGACCTGTGTTGTCTCGGAGCAGTCTCTTGGCGGACTTCACAGCTGTTTCTGCCCTCCCGTTTGACTGAGGGAAGTGAGCGGACGAGATCCGTCTCTCTACACCCCATTTTCTGAAGAAGGCACGCATCTCTTCACTGGTGAGGTTTGTCCCTCCGTCTGTAGAAATAGACACGGGCGCACCCCACCTGTGGAAGAACTGCCGGAACACTGATGCTAACTTGTTTGACGTGGCTCCACTTGGGAAGTGTGCTAACTCCATCCACCCGGTGAGCCTGTCGGCGTATGCCATATACATTCTCTCGTCAAGTTGGAACAGGTCTGCCACGGTGTGCTGGAACGGGTACTCAGGCGTAGGGGTGAAGGCAAAGGGTTCCGCGGCTTGTGAAGGCGAGTGAGTGTTGCAGGTGGCACAAGCCTCCCGATGTTGTTGCAGGTCGCCCTCCATGCCAGGCCAATATACCGATTGCCTCGCCCTTCGTAACATTCCGTCTAGGCCTTGGTGACCCGCGTGGAGATTACTTGCAATGCGTCGTCGTAGAACTTCCGGGATCACTAATCGCACGGCGCCTTGGTCGTATGTGTACGTCACCAACCCGTGTGACACTGCCAACCTCTCCCTGACGGCATAGTACTGCCGAAGGCTGGTCAACTCTTGTGCTCGGTGAGGATGCCAATCGCCTGCTGTCACCTTAGCCACTAGTAGCTGGTAGTCTGGATCATCTGCAGCTGCCCGCACCACCGCTGCATTATCGAGTACGATAGAGTCAGCGACATCGAGCGCGGCAACTGCTGCTGCTGCCACAGCGGCCTCCATGTCATTTGAATCCTCTTCGTCCCCAGCCTCTGGTGGTGCACAGAGCCCAGGATAGCGGGACAAAAAGTCTACTGCACAGTTCCGCTTCCCGGGCAGGTACTTGATCTGAAATCGGTAAGGAAGGGTTTTTTCCTTCAAGGAGAATAACCTTGGGTTCACTATGTCTTTCAGCGCCCTGTCCCCAAGAAGCTTGACTAGCGGGCGATGATCAGTGACGATCAGGAGGTTGGGGCATCCGAGCAGGAACAGGCGGGCCTTACGGAGACACCAAGCGACCGCCAACGCCTCCCCCTCTACCGGGGCGTAACCCGCCTCCGCAGGTGTGAGGTGGCGGCTGCCACAAAGAGCGAGGCGCCACCCACTCTTGCAGCAGAATGGACTCTCTCATCGGGCACTGACAATGCTGCTGCAGCACCACAAACCCGATGCCCACCTTACTCCAATCGGTAATCACCGCTGTGGGCTTGTTCTTATCGTAATAGGTTAGGCCCTCCTTAGCAAGGCTACAGATAACCTCCTTTGCCTGCTGGAATTTCTCTTGCAGATTTCCATCCCAGTACACCTTCCTGCCTTGAGGTTTCCGTAGCAGCTCACGAAACGGCTCCATAATTGGTGCAGTAGCGAGGAAAGGTGCCATTTGATTGACGAACCCATGCCAGGAGCGAACGTCCGTCAGTGATGGCTCCGCAGGCATACTGAAGTTCCTGATGGCAGCCAGTCTTTCGTCTGTCGGCTTGTAGGCGTCCCACCCTACATGAAACCCGACGAAGTCCACCTCTCTCCTTCCGAACTTGAACTTCTCGGGTTTGAGGGTCACTCCTTTCGTGGCGCAGGTTTCAAGGAAGTTATACGTATGCCAGAATGCGTCCTCAACGCTAGCGTCAAACAGTAGGGTGTCGTCAACACACTTCACTTTTCTCTGAATCCCTGCAATGGCCTCGTCAAACCTTCGAGTGTAAGCGTCGGGGGCGGCACAGTGACCCATGGGGGTCCTGCAGTATCTGTAACGGCCCCAGGGTGTGATGAAGGTTGTGAGTTTCTTACTGGCTTCCTGAAGCTCGACCTGGTGAAAGCCCCAATGTGCGTCCGCGATGGTCTTGTATGTGTGGCGCGGGATGCCGGATACCATGTCAAATGGTGTAGGGGTGTGATGGGTCTCCCTTCTGCATGCAGCGTTGAGCTTTTGGTAATCAATGGTGCGCCTAGGTTGACCTGACTTCTTAGCCACAACTACCATTCTCGCGCACCACTCCGTGGCCTCCCCCACAGGCACTGGCTCTATAATTCCCATCCTGACGTCGTCGTCGAGTTGCCTCTTCACCTCTGCCTCCCAGTGTCTAGGTACCGAGGCCGGTGTGTGACATGCGTAGGGCTTGGCGTCTGGAAGCAGGTGGATGGTGTGCGGTTCACCCGCCATTGTTGGAAGGGGACTTCTGTCTGTGTTAAATGTAGATCCCGAAAAATGACAGAGGAGCCATTCCTCCAATCTGGACACGTTTTCTTCAAGGGGGGGAAACGGAGGGGAGGATGGGCGTGGGTGCATGGTGTCAGCTGACTGCGTGGCAGCGTCGCCAACGCCGCCAATAGCCGCTCCTGCGACGACGACAGTGTGATGAGGGAAGGTCTCATGCACCAGTCCCAACTCCCTGCACGCCTGTAGCGATATGTAGCACTGTGTGGCTGTCTTCACCACAAAAATCTCCTGCAGTGTCGACTTGTCACCATACTGCAGTCGACAGGGAAAAGAGCCCAGAGGTTGCAGCTTGACGTTCGCCACATCTCGCAGTCCTCCCCGACGTGTCAGCGATGCTACCTTGACGCCCAATGAAGTCAGTAACTCCAACCCAGCCACACACACCTGAGCTCCCGTGTCAGGTACTGCCTGGATTTTTGCGGATTTGTTCTTCCCTTTCGCATGACTGACCGTCACCCAGATGCGTGGTTGACTTCGAGCTGCGCCTGCAGCTGCAATCACGATGCCAGACGCTTCCAGATCTTCAGCTGCCGCTGCTGCTGCTGGTTTCACTTTACTCCTGCACATTTTCTGCACGTGCCCAACTCTACCGCAGCTGTGGCAGGCTAGTGTCTCCGCGTAACACAGCCCTCTGCCTTGCTTGTGTTTTAAACCACAGTTGCCACAGCGTTTCAAAACCTGCTGCTGTTGGCGGGCTGCCTGCGGCATGCGAGTGGGTTGTTGGTGGCGGGCTCCAGCTACCTGAGGGTAGGAATCTGCTTGCGCGTCTGGCAGCGGCGTCACCCCAGCCACCGCGGCCAGATTTTCCCGCCCGAAACTCCCGCCCAATGTGTTATGGCGGGCGTCCTTTTGTGCCGCCTCGAAGGCAACACAGAACCTGCGTAACGAATCCACATCATTGAAGGATTCACACTGACGAAATACTTCCTCTTTCAACCCCACACTATGTAACCCACACACTAGCTTACGGAGGAGCATGTACTCAGAAAGGCTACACTAACACTGGGGACACGAAAACTCGCAATCCGCCGCACACTGTGTGGAACGAGTAAAGTAATCACTTATGGACTCACTGGGTTCTTGCACCGCCGAGAAGAACTTGAGCCACTCCGCCGCCTGGTTGGACGCCTGCACGGCCATGCACCCAATAGCGTCCAGTGCTCCTTGGATGGAGAGAGCCTCCCATTGCTGCGTGGTGAATCTAGAGTCCAAAGAGCGTTGTAGGGTCGGCGTGCAGAGGAGACGGATATGAAGGACCGCCTCAGCAGGTGCAAAGTCGCTGAGGGTCAGCCAGTACTCCATGGAGCTCCTCCAGGATCGGAAAGCTGCCGTGGACATACCTACGTCACATTTCTCGGGTGCTGAGGACCGAGGAGCCGATGAGTGGTGTCTGGGCTGTGCCGCTACCTGGCGTTGCAGGGCTGTGATGGCTTCCGACTGTGCTAAGAGAAGCCGATGAGCTTGCCCCAGGGCTGCGGATGCTTGAGGGGACCCACGGCTGGACCGTGGGGTCTGAGCAGGTAGCCGAAGACGACGTCCGGCCATGTTGAGTGCGTAGGTCGTGAACCGGTCACTGCGCCATATATGATAGGCGAGTGAAGAGTGATAGGCGAGTGAATAGTGTACTCTTTATTGATGAGTGACGCCTACTGGCGACTAGCGTGGGTACAGTGGGTAGGCACGGTAGTGGTGCCTGCCTGGAGCCCAACTTATCCTACAATTGGTGTATAACTTTTAGTGGTTTTCTGTTAGCTAGCAGAGATTGTTAAGGCTAACAAAAAAGTTTTGTGTATACGGCCCCTGGCCGCTACCTCAGAAGCCCCTTTCAAGTAAGGGACCGTGACCCGCGTCGCGTCCGGTCGTCTGTCGTCCATCCTTCCCCTCTGTCGTCGTGCCGTCCACCTTTTTACCACCGAATTCGGGTAGCCGTTGTCCCTAAATACCTTCTTCAGGTGACTCCTCTCCTTCCTCTTGCTATCTTCCGTGGAACACACCTTTTCCACCCTAGACCACAGAGTCTTAATCACACTTCTTTTGTGGGTGGCCGGATGACAGCTGCCATAGTCCAGAAGCCGGTCTGTATGGGTGTCCTTTCTATAAACCCCCGTCATCAGTGTGGACCCGCTTCTCGTCACCATGACATCCAGGAATGGCAATTGACCGTTCTCCTCTTTCTCCATCTCGAACTGGATGGCTTCATTCTTTGTATTCAGTCGCTTTCTCCCGTAATAATGGTTCCTGGACTCCAGCTATTTACGAATATATATATATATATATACAAGCCGCGGGCTTCGCCGGGGGCTTGGCTGCGCAAACAGCGGCCTACGGCAGCAGCTTTCCGCGCTCTAATCCCTCGTTTTCCCCTTCGGCCTCGGCCTCGGGGTGGAACCCCAACACGGGATCCCCAGCACGAAGAAGAACGCGAAGAAGAACGCGAGGAAGAAGAACGCGAAGAAGAACGCGAAGAAGAACACGAAGTAGAATGCGAAGAAGAACGCGAAGAAGAACGCGAGGAAGAAGAACGCGAGGAAGAAGAACGTGAAGAAGAAGAACGCGAAGAAGAACGCGAAGAAGAATGCAAAGAAGAATGTGAAGAAAAACGCGAAGAAGAACGCGAAAAAAACGCGTAGAAGAACGCGAGGAAGAAGAAGAAGAAGAAGAAGAAGAAGAAGAAGAAGAAGAAGAAGAAGAAGAAGAAGAAGAAGAAGAAGAAGAAGAAGAAGAAGAAGAACGCGAAGAACGCGAAGAAGAACGCGAAGAAGAACGCGAAGAACGCGAAGAAGAACGCGAAGAACGCGAAGAAGAACGCGAAGAAGAACGCGAAGAAGAAGAAGAAGAAGAAGAAGAAGAAGAAGAAGAAGAAGAAGAAGAAGAAGAAGAAGAAGAAGAAGAAGAATACCACCTGACCCCGACTTACCCAAGCGCTTTTTCAAGAATATTTTTAGGACAAAGTGTCACCGTAATACCACCTGTCCCCGACTTCCACAGCGTTTTTAGAAGAATATTTTTATTTAGACTTATATATATATATATATATATATATATATATATATATATATATATATATACATATATATGTATATATATATATTTATATATATACATATATATATACATATATATATATATATATATATATATATATATATACATATATATGTATGTATGTATGTATGTATGTATGTATATAAATGCATATCTTATAAACATCCTCAAAACAGTATTGAATGGGCTTAGTAGGTTGGAGGACTACCGCCTGTTTCAATAATGAATTCCAAAATCTATGATCTATGGGCGACCGTAAACAAATTTAGATTAGAACAATACATATATGACTAGAACTAAATTAGTTTGTAGCATTTTTCTTTGTCAATGTTATATTTTATCAATCTTTTTTACTTTGTCGATATATGTCGACCGAGATAGATTGTAGTTTGCTAAAACAAAATTATAGAAATCCGCAATAAACTGTCGATTTGCTTCTTGACTCGAACTACACTTCAAGAGTAACTACATTTGTCGCCACCTTATCGTACCGTATCTTTGTATTCAGAAAGGTCCCTGAGGAGGACACTAGGCTTCGTTGTTGCTGTCGACTAACCCAGGTAATAGGCTGTGTTCTCGTATCTTCTCTCAAATGCAAACAGTATGCCACTGATTTTTATGTTGATTTTAAAACAAAAACGATACCATTACTGGGCATATATTAGACTAACATTCACAAATAGTTGTCACTGGATAAAATAAAATGTTTATTTGATTTATTCAAGATACAGCACATCGGTATGATTTCCACAATGTTATTGGATTTTAATAGCAAATGACTAATCTGGCACTGAAATTATAGCATTCAATTGACTTTTAATGGAGGTCATTTTTAGGACGCCATAATCTATTTTTATTAGCTTGTTTCGTTTTATTTCGCCGACTAGCAATGTTGGATGGGTACTCTATGAACATAAATTTCATGCTGTGCACAAAAACTAATTCAAAACTGAAATATAACAAGTGCACATATCGGTGCGTCACATGCTACCGCATTGGATTTATAATACAGTGAAATAGAAACACAGAAAATCATCGTTTTATATATTATTTTTATTTTATTCACATCAAATATTCTGAATACGGAAAGTTTAAATCGCAAAATTGTAGTTCCCAGGGTTACCAACAGTTGCGCATGTGTAATGTTCAAGAGTTTGTAAACATGGAGTAGTGGAAAATATAGGTAAACAAAGCCATTTAATGTTTGTAAAACAACTCTGTCTACCTACACAGTTGTATTTTATTGTGTATGCGATGGTTATATCGATTATCTGTAATGCATAGTTGAGGTATAACGTTCAAAATAAGAGAAAAACCGAGGGACAGAGTGACTGTGTTAAGAAAAGGTAGACCTACACATTAACTTGTTTGGTACCTTTGTCATCACAAATAATATTCGCTGAGTATTGTATATGAATTGAGAGTAATTTAATTCTATAGCACAACCATACTCTACATTGACGGTGTTTTTCCTGTTTAATGACTGTTTTGTGTTATGTAACAGGTAAGCCGCTTTGTAATTTTAAAGGTAGAATCTAAGAATATAAAATATTGTAGAATGTACTTCGTTCTGGTGAAGTACATTAAATTTGTCTTTTCATTGTAAGTTCATGATTTAGTGAAGTTCAGTAATCAGTATGTTAGGTCTATCATTGGTGCAGCTTCGTAAATAGTCAGTAGAGCAATTGATGAACAAAAAAAAAAAAAAAAAAAAAAAACTGAGGCTGATCAGTACCAAAATAACTTTCTAATAGGCTTTATGCAGACCCTAGATTATCACAAGAGTATTGTTACTGCAGCTTAAACAGTATGCTGTAATCAGCTGCTGATGCAAGTTCTGACAGAATCTGGTTCAGTATTATGCCATATTCAAGCAGCCTTCATAGTACCCTTCTTAACTTAATGTGGCACTTTCTGATGCATCAAAAACAAGAAATAGAAATAATCTAACCGGGAAAACTAAAATCTAATTTAACGTAACCCAATAACCTGATATGCTTGAAAGGGCAGAATCCACATGTTCATTGAAATGGGAAACTGTACTAATGCATGGCCTAGCCACCTGAAGCATGGGTTAGCGTATTTCTGCAGGACTAGAAAATAGTCGAACCCTATAGTGTGGCATACTTTTGGTCAGATATGCATTTACTTTATGAGAAAAAAATGTACTTTTTTTTAGAAATGCACACGTATGCGATATAGCATTAGAAAATTAGATATTAATTTTGTAAATTATAATACATGAACATAATATAGTTTTTTTGGTGGAAATCAATTACAGAAAATGCTGCTAAAAACAATACACAGTTGCAGCAACTCCTTGAGATGTCATCTTTTTGATAGATTTACAGGTTGAAGACAGAGACGATGACCTCTAGAATTACAGATACTGCATTACTAAATGCAGGTTTTTTTGTTGACCTACACATCTACCAAAACAAAGATGGCATCTCAAGCAGTCGCAGCAGCTATGTTCATTAGAGTATCTCTTTCAACAACTTTTCTGTCACTGATTTCCTCCAAGAAAAACATATATTACTTTAATGTATTATAATTTACAAAATTAATATCTAATTTTCTAATGCTATATTGTGTAGGCGTGCACTTCTAAATATTTACCGAAAACTATATGCACTATATGCTAATGAACTTTTGATATGTGGAATGTGTTGATTTATGGTTATTTGATGTCGGGGGCTCCTAGGAATGGCAAAGGAGAGAAATAAGGACAACAGAAATGAGGAATAACGGTGTCTGTTTATATGAAAGTGGCAGTTGCCGACAAGTCTGTAGAAATAGACACTATGTGAGGATAGTCTTTATTAGTACGATGTTTTGCTTGTCATAGCTTTAACAAGCAAAACGCTGTACTAATAAAAGTTCCGTCCTCTCGTGAAGTTTATTAAGATAATGGTGTCTCAGCATTCCTTTTATGAGTGGAGATTTATTTTTTTGGACAATTTATAGTTTCACCCAACCATGAAATTTGATATGTGGCTTATGTGTTTCTGGTGAGAAATGTTGTGATATGAACGATGGTGTACATCATTTCCGTCGCAAATGCGTATTTTTGAAGTAATTGAATATTGAAGTTATGCACTTATGTGTACATCTCCCGAATGCATAAGTGTGGGAAATCGGGTTGGAGAAGACTAATAAATGGATTAATGCACGTTGCAAAACAGGTATAAAATGAACAAAAACACTTAAAAGAAAAAAAAAAAAAAACATAAAAATCACATTTTAGGGCCGGAGTCCCTCCTAACACGAGCGGCCATGTTTATTTTCCCCAACGACTCGAAAAATGTCTCGCTAGATCAGCTTACATTTAGCGAAGTCCACTCCAGCCATGCAAGACTTCCTAAACGTAAACTAATGTTACCTCCGTTAGGTTAGGTTAGTTTACGGTTACCAACTCTTGCGCGAGCGGCTTCCCTAAATCTAGCGGTTATAGTCACAAATACTTACAATCATTAGTAAACAAACATGGCGCCATGCGCGGTACCCGCCGAAATGGGATATTTTTGTTTTTTTGTGTGTTTCTTTGGTCTTCATTTTATACCTGTTTTGCAACACGCATTACTCCATTTATTAGTCTTCCCCACCCAAAAACCCCGATTTCTCACACTTATGTGTTCGGGAGATGTATGCATAAGTGCATAATTTCAATACTTAATTACTTCAAAATTACACATTTGCGACTGAAATGATGTACACCATCGTTCATATCACATCATTTCTCACTAGAAACATATAAGCCACATATCAAATTCTATGGTTGGGTGAAACTATAAATTGACTTTTATACCATAGATGACCTGGATGTTGTGGTCTAGCAAGGTAGACACCAAACCTGGCTATTCTCGAAACCAATCATCCTTGAGGGGCTGACACTCTTATCTTCAGACTGAGCCCCACAGCTCTCTCTGTTAACTTGAATTGTATTTATTACACTTTTCCATACATGGAGAGCTGACAACCAGTGTTTGCTCTCCTATTCTTACCACTTTTAAGTAATGACATAGAAATGGTCCCACATTAGTACAACACAGACAGCAGTTCAAAGTTTCTACCTAGGGAGATATGTAGGAGGTTCTGAGGATCATTGCCAGCCACTATGAGGTTGTGGGTTTTCCACCTAGTGAAACTAGAGGTAACACTTGATTGATTGGTTTGTTTCTGATCATAAGGAATGCTGAGTGACTGTAGTCTATAAAGAAGCCACTGAAGTCCAGTAAATATTGACTGATTAAGATTATGTAGTCAATACCCAATTAGGGAGTCTCATAATAAAACTTGTTTTATTTGAAGCTTCCAGATGCATTTGGGCCATGCATTTTCCGCCTGAGTAGTTGGTATGGCTGGGTCACGAATGACTCGGATCCTCGGGCGATGGCTTGGAGTCACAGGATATATGATCCAGTATGGTTGCATCGCACACTGCACACTCGAATTTGTAGCAGATTTTTGTTGTTGTAAGTGTTGTGTTAATAGCTCAGTGTTAAACACTAGTCTTAGAGCACTATGATGAAAGATTTGGAGTGCCTAAAAGGCAGGCCCATAGCCAAGACATGAATTTTTATAGCTCTTGTTTCTTTCATATAGGGGACTAAAGTTTTTTGTAATTTTCTTTTTACATGTATTTCTAGAACATCTTGTACTAACATGTATTGAATTAAGTTTTGTTGTACAAAATATTATACTACAATATATCACTAGGGCTACATGATAGATTTTGTTTTATTGTTTATAAAGTTATTATAATTTTTATATCTTAACAGGAGTTTTCCAACCAGTACCCTAAGGTTTGGGTCTTTTAATGTGCATGGATGTGGTGCAGATTAGAGTAAAAGGGAAGAGATATGCTTGTGAGAAGAAAAATGTATGTATGTGTTAGCTTTGAGTGAAATTAAATTGAAAGGGAGGGGAAGTGTAGTTAGTAGGTTCTCAGGAGTGAAGAGGGGATGAGGGAGAGATGGGGTGGCTATACTAGTAAGTGGAGTGGAAGGAGGTTTCTTCATGATTGATGTGGATGAAGGTGAAGCTATGAAGGGAGATGTGGGTTTTTGTAAGTGCATATGGGCCTGGTAGTGAGAAGAGCGTAGAGGAAAGGGAGGCTTTTTGGGTAGATTTGAATGAGTGCATAGAGGGATTAGGGAGAAATGTCAATGTAGTTGTATTGGGAGACCTAAATGCTAGGGTAAGAAACGAACCAATAGACGGAGTGATTGGGAAGTATGGAGTTCCAGGGAAAAATTGTAGTGGAGAGTTGATGGTGGAGATGTGTCTTGAAAGAAAGTTGATGATAGTAAATATGTTGTTTAGGAAGAAAGTCAAACATAAGTACACATGGGAGAGGGTGGTGGATGGAAGGGTGACAGAGCATTAATGGACTATATAGTGGTGACCAGCAGTATGGTAGGAAGAGTTAAGGATGTACATGTGCTAAGGGAAGAGAGTGGGGGAATGGTGGGAGTGGTTTCTATGCCTTTTTCTTTTTGGATACCTCCCATGTAAAGGGAAAAAAGCCTTTGGTATATGTATGTATGTATATCTTAACACTCCTGGGATTAGGCTAAACCCACTCTTGTATACCCTCCAGTGGCTACTGGCCTTCTAAAAGGGCTCCATGATAAGGATTTAGATTATTTAAATGTGATTTATTTTCACACTTTTTGTTTTCACTTTTTATTTATATAATGCAGCATTTACTTCCATAAAAGGCTCTTTTAAGTATGTTGTACAAAAACAACTTTACCTTAGTAGAGTGACCCCATTTCCCAGTTAGATAAGTTGTCATTCTAACCATGTAAACTGATAGATTCTTGTTTGAGGAAACTCATAATAGATGTAAGCTTATTAAGTCTGTGTCAAAATTCAGACATATCATAATACACACACATTGCCTGAGTCATAGCTTTAGGCTTGTACATTACTGTAGATTTCAGATCCATTATATATCTACCACTAAGTTCATGCAAGTTACCATAGATGAAACACACCCACTGTCTACATTCCCACAAAAGTATTCTGTATCACTGTTCACTCCTGACAACTATAAATCCAGGAAATACCCAGTAATCTCACTGATCGACTAGCCCCTTCCATTAAATGAAATTATTCTATTACTGTACTGGGTCTCACATTTTACATACAAGAAACTGAATGTATGCAGAATAACAGCAAGAACAGGTTTCAGACAACAGAAAAATCTTACAGGCAGCACTTAGAACTACACTAAGTATTCATAGCTTGGTTTGCAATGAATACATAGAAAATCTATGGACAATACAAAATAGAAATTTTAATACAGCACTCCTGCTATGTATGTGATAATATGGATTTCTGCAATGTGATTACTATCCTAAGTTTGGTTGGAAAAATAGGATTGAGTTCCTGTTTGCCTCTGGAATTTACACAAAGCTATACATACATACATATACCAAGGCTTTTTCCCCCTTACAAGGGAGGTAGCCAAAAAGGGAAAGGCATAAAATCATTTCCACCCATTCCATCCCTGAATACACTCCACACCCCTCCACCCTCCCTCTTATCTGAGCACCTCCTGGATGACGGGTCATCCCTGCACCTTGTCCACTGCCCTGGGTCAGAAGCAGTGTCGCAAGACACAGCACATCCACAGCAAGGCCGCTTCATTAAATCGGAGAACCCCCCCCCCTCTCAATCCCCCATTGCATAAAAGGAGAGGACGGGGAGTAATCTTTTTGGGCTGCGTCAAATTTTGCTCACACATACCACCTCATCCGCCACCCCCCCGCCCATTCCACCTCATGCAATCACATCATCCATATACAACCATTCTCCATTCACTCCTGTCTTCTGTCCTCTCCCGTCCTTCCTCAACAGACATTCCCCTCTTTCCCAAAGCCCCCTTCACCCCATCCATCCACCTCATCCTAGGACGTCCCCTCAAGTTCACTCCCTCCACATCTGCCTTCCATACCTCTTTTACTAGTCTTTCTTCACTCATTCTTTCCATGTGTCCAAACCATCCTAATATTCTTTCATCAACCCTATCTCCCAGCTCCTTTTTCACACCGTTCTCCTCACCTCCTCATTTATCACTCTATCTAGCCTAGTAACCCCCATCATACTTCTCAGACACCTCATCTCAAACACATTCAAACTCCTCTCTTCCTCTCTTATGTTTCATGTTTCCACCCCATACAGTGCTGTTGGCACAATCACTCCTTCATACAGTCTCCTCTTAGCATCCAATCCCAAATGTCTATTCCTCATTACACTCTTTAATCCACCAAGACATTTACTCGCTTCTCTCAATCTACATTCTACCTCCACCTTCACTCCACCTTTTTCTGCCACATTTGCACCCAAGTATCTAAAACTATCCACTTCCTCCAGTCGCTCTCCCTTAATGCTCACCTCCAATCTACCGCCACTTTCACCCCTTGTACATCTCATCACCTTACTTTTACCCACATTTATCTTTAGCTTTCTTCTATCACATACTCTCCCAAACTCTGCCACCAACTTCCTCAATCCCTCCTCCAATCCTGCCACAAGCGCAGTGTCGTCCGCAAACAACAGCTAGCTTACCTCCCATTTTTCTCCATTTTCTTTAACCATCTCCAATCCCTTGCATTTACCTCTCACACCACCCCATCCATGTATAAGTTGAACAGCCAGGGCATAACGCATCCTTGACAAAGTCCCACCTTTACCTCGAACCACTCACTCTCTCCATTTCCAATCCTGACACAAGCTCTACTACTCTCATAAAAACTCTTGACAGCTCCCAGAAGCTTTCCTCCTATCCCATATATCTGCATAACCTCCCACAGTGCCTTTCTGTCTACCCTATCATAAGCCTTTTCCAGATCCATAAAAGCCCAAAAAACATCCTTCCCCTTTCCTATAGCTTTCTCACATATCTGTCTTACCACAAAGATCTGATCTACACAACCTCTACCTGTCCTAAATCCACACTGTTCCTCACCAATTACTCCTTCTGTTCCTCTCCTAATCCTCTCAATCAAGATCCTCCCATAAGCGTTCCCAACTACACTTAACAAGCTAATCCCTCTGAAACTACTACATTCACACTTGTCCCCTTTTCCCTTGTAAAGAGGAACTATACAGGCACTCCTCCAGTCCTCCGGTACTATACCCTCTCTCCAGCAAACATTAAATAACCTCACCAACCAGTCCACCATCACTGTACCTCCCTTTTTCAGACATTCTGCATGGCATCCATCCAGACCAGGTGCCTTACCTGCTTTAATCATCTTAACAACTGCCTTCACCTCATCCTTCCTTATTTCTCCTCCATTATCCTCACTCATCACTCTCATTTTCTTTGCATTTCCCACTGCAGCTATCTTTCCCTCCCTATCCTTCACATTAAGCAACTCCCTAAAATATTCTGCCCATCTTCCCCTTACTGCCTTCTCTTCCATCATCATCTCTCCATCTGCACCTTTTACCTTTTCTTCTCTACTTGATTTGCCTCCTCTTCCTCTCTTAATTTCTTTCCAAAACATATTTTTATTACTTTCAAAATTTTTATTACTTTCAAAATTTTCTGTCATACTCTTACCCCATTTCACATCTGCTCTCCTCTTTGCAACCTTTACCTTTTTCTTTACTTCTCTTTTCTTTTCTTTGTACCTCTTGTATAACTCCCTCGTCCTATTTTGTAACCAATCTGTGAAAGCTCGCTTCTTCTCTTCTACAACCTTCTTTGTTTCCTCATCCCACCATTCACTACCCTTTCTTCTATTTCCCCCTGTCCTTGTTCCACACACCATCCTTGCACACTTTATGACTCCCTCCTTGAACCATCCCCATTCCTCCTCCACACCCAGCTCTACTCTATCCTTTACTCCCTCCCACTCCTCCTTCAGCTTCTTTCCATACTCCTTCTCCTTTTCCTTTTCATTCAAGGAGTTCACTCTAAGAACCTCCCTACATTTTGTCCCTTTCCTCCTCCATCTATCCTCCAATCTCAACTTACCTTCCACCAAAAAATGATCTGATATTCCCCCACCCTTTCCCCTTAGCACATGTACATCCTTAACTCTTCCTATCATAATCCTATTTACCACTACATAATCCATTAGCGCTCTATCTACCACCCTTCCCTCCACCACCCTCTCCCATGTGTACTTATGCTTGACTTTCTTCCGAAACACTGTATTTGCTATCATCAACTCTCTAGACACATTTCCACCATCAACTCTCCACTACGATTCTTTCCTGGAACTCCACATTTCCCAACCACTCCATCGATTGGACCATTTCCTACCCTAGCCTTAAGGTCTCCCAGTACTATTACATTGACATTTCTTCCTAAATCCTCTATGCACTCATTTAAATCTCTCCAAAAGGCCTCCCTTTCTTCTACACTCTTCTCACTGCCAGGCCTATATGCACTTACAAAGACCCACATCTCCTTCCCCAGTTTCACCTTCATCCACATTATCCTTGAGGAAACCTCCTTCCACTCCACTACCCGTTTACCTATTTCTTCACTTACTAGAATAGCCACCCCTTCCCTCCCTCGCCCTCTCTTCACTCCTGATAACCTCCCACTTACACTCCCAAACTTACACTCACCCTTCCCTTTCAACTTAGTTTCACTCAAGCCAACACATCCATCTTTCTTCTCACAAACATACTACCTATCTCTTCCCTTTTACTCTCATCTGTACCACATCCACGCACGTTAAAAGACCCAAACCTTAGGGTGCTGGTCTGAGAACTTCCAGACTCTCTTATGCCTTCTCTTTTTTGTTTAGGAATGTCCCCTGTGGGGCTACAAGGAGAAGAATGCCTAGTCCCAATCCCCGTCCCTTTCTTCTCGCCTCTTACGATCCAAGTGGGAATACTTGGTGGCAGTATTCTTTTCCCCCATCACAGAAAAAGAATACTCAGAGAAATAGTACAGGACAGCAACAAGGGGTTGGGGGACAGCATAACGGAGGGACAGTCGTAGTATAAAAGTGTCGTCATTTCTCTATGAACAGAGTTTTCCTCTATCATAGACAAAATGATGTGTGGCTCTGGTCCGTAGGGGTGCCCCATATAGACCCTAAAGTATCGACTGCATGCTACTTTGCCACAATAACAAGCAGCCAGTACCCCAAAGCTATACATACAATAATCGTAAATCAATGCTGTTGAGTTGTGTTAATGCAACCACATTTATCTGAAATGAATCTGTGTAGCCTAAAAGATGCAGACACTGAGAGATTCAGTTGGCTTTGTAGGTGCATATTTTGATGTATAGCTGCATTGTATATTTTTTGACATGTTCCAAATTACTCTGTTGCAGTGTAAAGGTCCCTCTATGGAGCCCACCATTTATTCCGAGGATGTCATCCTGACGGAACACATCACCCCACGCCTGAACCGCATCAGGCGAGGCGACATCATTATTGCCAGGTCACCCTCTAATCCTCGGCAGCACATCTGCAAACGGGTCACAGGCTTGGAAGGAGACAAGGTCAAAAATGGATTTGCCACATACATTGTAAGATGTTACTCATTCTACTAGGTTTTGAACAACATTTTTATTCTACCCCAATCAATAAGTGCCTATAATTTCCATTTTGTGCATTTTGTATCTTGTCATGATATTCATCTTCTGTGAGGGAGTAATTGGTGAGGAACAGTGTGGTTTTAGGACAGGTATGGGATGTGTAGATCAGATTTTTGTGGTAAGACAGATATGTGAGAAAGCTATAGGAAAAGGTAAGGATGTTTTTTTGGGCTTTTATGGATCTGGAAAAGGCTTACGACAGGGTAGACAGGAAGGTACTATGGGAGGTACTGCAGATATATGGGATAGGAGGAAAGCTGTTAAGGGCAGTCAAGAGTTTTTATGAGAGTAGTAGAGCTTGCGTTAGGATTAGAAATGGAGACAGTGAATGCTTTGAGGTAAAGGTGGGACTTTGTCAGGGGTGTGTTATGTCGCCCTGGCTGTTCAATCTTTACATGGATGGGGGTGGTGCGAGAGGTGAATGCAAGGGTAGTGGGTCAGGGGTAAGAGATGATTAAAGAATATGGAGAAAAGTGGGAGGTGAGCCAGCTGTTGTTTGCTAATGAAACTGTGCTTGTAGCAGGATCAGAGGAGGGATTGAGGAAGTTGGTGACAGAGTTTGAGAAGGTGTGTGAAAGAAGGAAGCTGAAGATAAATGTGGGTAAAAGTAAGGTGATGAGATGTACAAGGGGAGAGAGTGACAGTAGGCTGGAAGTGAGCATTAAGGGTGAGAAACTGGAGGAAGAGGGATAGTTTCAGATACTTGAGTGCAAATGTGACAGGAAAGGGAGGAGTGGGGGTGGAGGTAGAATGTAGATTGAGAGAAGCGAGTAAATGCCTTGGTGGATTAAAGAGTGTAATGAGAAATAGACATCTGGGAATGGATACTAAGAGGAGGTTATATGATTGTGCCAACAGCAATGTATGGGGCAGAAACATGGAACATGAGATAGGAAGAGAGAAGGAGTTTGAATGTGAGATGAAATATCTGAGAAGTATGATAGGGGTTACTAGGCTGGATAGAGTGAGAAATGAGGAGGTGAGGAGGAGAACAGGGGTGGAAAGGGAACTGGGAGATAGGGTTGATGAAAGAGTATTAGGATGGTTTAGACACATGGAAAGAATGAGTGAAGAAAGATTAGTAAAAGAAGTGTGGAAGGCGGAGGTGGAAGGAGTAAATATGAGGGGGTGTCCTAGGATGAGATGGATGGATGGGGTGAAAGGGGCTTTACAAAAGATAGGAATGTCTGTAGAGGAAGGATGGGAGAGGACAGAAGATAAGGGTGAATGGAGAAGGGTTGTGTATAGATGAGGCTGTGATGCATGAGGGTGAGTGGGTGGGAGATGGGGGGTGAGGAAGTTTGTATGAGAAAAAATTTGACACAGCCCGAAGGGATTTCTCCCTGTCTTCTCCTTTCCTGCATGAGGGGACGGAGAGGGGGAGTTGCCAAATTTATGAAGCTGCCTTGCTGTGGATGTGCTGTGTCTTGCAACACTGCTTCTGACCCAGGGCAGTGGACAGGATTCAGGGATGACCCGTCATCCAGGAGGTGCCAAGATAGGAGGGAGGGTGGAGGGGAGTGGAACATGTGGGAAATGAAATGGGTGGGAGTGATTTCTATGCCTTTTTCTTATTGGCTACCCCCCATGTAAGGGGGAAAAGCCTTTAGTATATGTATGTATGTCTACTTCATCTTGTACATCCCTAGGCTTTCATCCTATCATTGATTGTAAGATGTAAACATGTAACTTGTATTTTGAACACTTTGACCAAAGATTTCTTGAATAGAATAATTTTATGGCAGCCAGAGTAAAATTATCAATCATTTCTCTCTCTTACACTTCTTTTTATGTTTTGGAAAAAAATTAAGAGAGGAAGAGGAGGCGAATCAAGTAGAGAAGAAAAGGTAAAAGGTGCAGATGGAGAGATGATAATGAAAGAGAAGGCAGTAAGGGGAAGATTGGCAGAATATTTTAGGGAGTTGCTAAATGTGAAGGAGGATAGGGAGGGAAAGATACTTGCAGTGGGAAGTGCTAAAAAAATGACCGTGATGAGTGAGGATAATGGAATAGAAATAAGGAAGGATGAAGTGAAGGCAGTTGTTAGGATGATGAAAGCAGGTAAGGCACCTGGACTGGATGGATGCCATGCAGAATGTCTAAAAAAGGAGGTACAGTGATGGTGGACTGGCTGGTGAGGTTATTTAATGTTTGCTGGAGAGAGGGTAGAGTGTCGGAGGACTGGAGGAGTGCCTGTATAGTTCCACTTTACAATGTAAAGGGGGACAAGTGTGAGTGTAGTAGTTTCAGAGGGATCATCTTGTTAAGTATAGTTGGGAACGCTTATGGGAGGATCTTGATTGAGAGGATTAGGAGAGGAACAGAAGGAGTAATTGGTGAGGAACAGTGTGGATTTAGGACGTGTACAGGTTGTGTAGATCAGATTTTTGTGGTAAGACAGATATGTGAGAGAAAGCTATATGAAAGGGTAAGGATATTTTTTGGGCTTTTATGGATCTGGAAAAGGCTTATGACATTGTAGACAGGAAGGCACTGTGGGAGGTTATGCAGATATATGGGATAGGAGGAAAGCTTCTGGGAGCTGTCAAGAGTTTTTACGAGAGTAGTAGAGCATGTGTCAGGATTAGAAATGGAAAGAGTGAGTGGTTCGAGGTAAAGGTGGGACTTAGTCAAGGATGCATTATGTCTCCCTGGCTGTTCAATTTATACATGGATGGGGTGGTGCGAGAGGTAAATGCAAGGGTGGTGGGTCAGGGGTTGGAGATGGTTAAAGTAAAAATGGAGAAAAGTGGGAGGTGAGCCAGCTGTTGTTTGCAGACGACACTGCACTTGTGGCAGGAATGGAGGAGGGATTGAGGAAGTTGGTGACAGAGTTCGGGAGAGTGTGTGAAAGAAGAAAGCTGAAGATAAATGTGGGTAAAATTAAGGTGATGAGATGTACAAGGGTATACCAAGGCTTTTTCCCCCTTACAAGGGAGGTAGCCAAAAAAGAAAAGGCATAAAATCATTTCCACCCATTCCGTCCCTGAATACACTCCACACCCCTCCACCCTCCCTCTTATATTAGCACCTCCTGGATGAAGGGTCATCCCTGCACCCTGTCCACTGCCCTGGGTCAGAATCAGTGTCACAAGACACAGCACATCCACAGCAAGGCCACTTCATTAAATTGGCGACCCCCCCTCTCTGTCCCCCCATTGCATAAAAGGAGAAGTCGGAGAGAAATCCCTTCGGGCTGTCAAATTTTGCTCACACATACTACCTTACCCCCCATCCCCCCGCCCATTCCACCTCATGCAATCCCAACATCATCCATATGCAACCATTCTCCATTCACCCGCCTTCTATCCTCTCCCATCCTTCCTCAACAGACATTCCCCTCTTCCCCAAAGCCCCCTTCACCCCATCCATCCACCTCATCCTAGGACGTCCCCTCAAGTTCACTCCCTCCACATCTGCCTTCCATACCTCTTTTACTAGTCTTTCTTCACTCATTCTTTCCATGTGTCCAAACCATCCTAATATTCTTTCATCAACCCTCTCTCCCAGCTCCTTTTCCACCCCTGCTGTCCTCCTCACCTCCTTATTTCTCACTCTATCTAGCCTAGTAACCCCCATCATACTTCTCAGACACCTCATCTCAAACACATTCAAACTCCTTCTCTCTTCTTCTCTTATGTTCCATGTTTCTGCCCCATACAGTGCTGTTGGCACAATCACTCCTTCATACAGTCTTCGCTTAGCATCCATTCCCAAATGTCTATTCCTCATTACACTCTTTAATTCACCAAGGCATTTACTTGCTTCTCTCAATCTACATTCTACCTCCACCTTCACTCCACCTTTTCCTGCCATATTTGCACCCAAGGATCTAAAACTATCCATTTCCTCCAGTCACTCTCCCTTAATGCTCACTTCCAGTCTACCGCCAATTTCACCCCTTGTACATCTCATCACCTTACTTTTACCCACATTAAGCTTTCTTCTATCACATACTCTCCCAAACTTTGCCACAAACTTCCTCAAGGGATATGTATATGTATATGTATATATATGTATATATATAATATATGTATGTATATATATATATAATATATGTATGTATATATATATATATATATATAATATATAAGTATGTATATATATATAATATATGTATGTATATATATATTATATGTATGTATATATATATATATATGTGTGTGTGTATATATAAATGTATATATATATATATACATGTATGTATATATATATATATTATATATATATATGTGTGTATATATATATGTGTGTGTATATATATATATGTGTATATATATATATATATATATATATATATATATATATATATATGCGTATATATATATATATATATTATATATATATATATATATATACAGTGCTTGACAAAAGTTCGCGGCGCCTTACCGAATCTAAACAAAAATGTACAAAAATGTAATTAATCATTATATTTATTGGATTTTTACTTGCCTAATACTTGGTTGGGAGTCCTTTGCGCTTTAACACAGCCTCAAGACGACGTGGAAGTGAAGCAGCTAGGTTGTGGAGGGTTGTAGGCTCCAAATTATCCCAAATTTCCTGAATGGCTGCCTCGAGCTTGGGTATAGAGCTGACGTCTTTGCCTTGTAACCTCTTCTTTATAATTTGCCACAAATTTTCAATTGGGTTCAAATCAGGGCTATTACCTGGCCAGTCCTTTTTAAAGTTCACTTCACAGTCGTTGAGCCAAGTAGTGATGGCAGTGGCAGGGGGCACCGTCCTGCTGAAAAACTGTGGCACCTGTTTTTTCAAATGATTCAGGTAAATTTTCACACAGAAGCTCCAAGTACACGTTTTGGTTCACTTTTAAGTTCTTGGGTAACACTACTAATGACCCCAAGCCCTTGCCGCTGAAACAGCCCCACACCATTAAAGTATCAGGGAATTTGACAGTACCCTTGACGTACCGAGGGTCAAGCGGGTCACTTCCATGTCGCCGGTACACCTTTGCACCACAGTTACAGGTGACACTGAAGGTGGCCTCGTCAGACCACAAAACGTCAAGCCAGTCGTCCTCAGTCCAGTGAGAGTATTTCTTGGCAAATTCAATCCTTCTGGCTTTCTGCTTCTTGGTGACAAGTGGCTTAGCAACAGGCTGGTGACTCACGTACCCAAGCTCATGCACCCTTCATGACACTGTCCTCACAGACACCTCACCAAACACCTCAGGGTTATATATATATATGATATGTATATGGATACATATATATGTATATGGATACATATATATGTATATGGATATATATATATATGTATATGGATATATATATATGTGTATATATATATATATATATATATAAATTATATATATGTATATGGATATATATATGTATATGGATATATATATGTATATGGATATATATATATGTATATGGATATATATATATGTATATGGATATATATATATGTATATGGATATATATATATGTATATATAAATGGATATGGATATATATATATGTATATATAAATGGATATGGATATATATATGTATATGGATATGGATATGTATATGGATATATATACAGGGTGTTCCAAAAAATTTGACGTCATTTCGCAGGCCAATAATTTTGGCAATTTTCGTTGAAACGACCTCAAATTTTCACAGCTTGCATAGAAACAGTTCAAGATTTTATGTTTAATGTTTGACATTTATCTCTTTTCAGGTTGAGAAATGCCGTTCACTTCAAAAGAAAAGTCATTTTGCGTGTTGGAATATGCTCAAACACAGTCACCCAAGACCGTGCAGCGTGCCTTCTTTGCAAAATTTGCCAAAAATGCACCAACTAGTAAACAAATTTGGACCTGGCACCAAAAATTTAAAGAGGAAGGCTGCTTATGCAGGGCTAAAGGATCTGGACGGCCATCAACATCGGAAGAGAAGGTCGAGAAAGTTCGTGAAACATTCCTGCGAAGTCCCCGGAAGTCTGTAAGAAGAGCAAGTGTGAAAACCCAGATTCCTCGAACAACAGTTTGACGCGTTCTGAGGAAACGATTGCAAATGAAACCCTACAGGCTGCAGCTCCTTCAGGCTTTAAAGGAAGATGACAAGCGAAAACGTAAAGAATTCTGCTATGATATGCTAGAGAAACTTGAAGAAGACGAGTTCGATGAGCGTCTAATTTTTAGTGATGAAGCCACGTTTCATACGAATGGCAAAGTCAATAAGCATAATGTTCGCATTTGGGGCGAAGAAAATCCCCATGCCACAATTGAGCACGAGAGGGACTCACCAAAAGTGAATGTGTTCTGCGCCATCTCCAAGAATCAAATTCATGGACCGTTTTTCTTTGAAGGAAATGTGAACGGGGATGTTTATCTGCAAATGCTTCAGAACTGGCTATTTGATCAGCTCATTGAAAATGAACATGAAAGCTTCATTTTTCAACAGGACGGGGCTCCACCTCACTGGAAGCTCACTGTACGGGCCTATCTCAATGAGAATCTGCCAGAGAGATGGATCGGGCATGGTGGTGAGGAAGACAATTTGCTGCTGAAATGGCCACCACGATCACCTGACCTGACACCGTGTGATTTTTTCCTCTGGGGATATGTGAAAGGACTCGTCTATGTCCCCCCTCTTCCTGCTAACGTTGAAGAACTCAAGCAGAGAATCACTGCCGCACTGGAGAATGTTACCAAAGACATGCTGCAGCGTGTTTGGCACGAGTTTGAGTACCGACTTGACGTGTGCAGAGTCACAGGCGGCGCTCATATTGAACATTTGTGAAATCGGTCATAGAATCTACAAATCTTTGTTTTTTTCTTTGAAATGTCAACCAATAAAACTTATGATGTTCAACATAAAGTTTGTGCAGTTTCATTGAGATGCACTGAGTAGTTTCCTAGATATTGGCATTTAAAATGACGTCAAATTTTTTGGAACACCCTGTATATGTATATGGATATATATATATGTATATGGATATATATATATATGTATATATATATATATATGTATATATATATATATGTATATATATATATGTATATATATATATATGTATATATGCATTGTTAAAGTCAACAGCTGAGATAGCATTATTCTGTTTATAGAATATCTTTTCTATGTTACGCACCAATGTGCGGTCGTCTGGATGCAGATTTCTGAGTAGAGTACTGAAGTCCATTGTGTTTACTCTACTCATAAATCTGCATCCAGACAACCGCACATTGGTGCGTAACATAGAAAAGATATTCTATAAACAAGAATAATGCTATCTCAGCTGTTGACTTTAACAACGCCTGCATTATTAATGGCCTACTTCCAATATATATATATATATATATATATATATATATATATATATATATATATATATATATATATATATATATATATATACTGTATACACACTATGCGAGAGTTTACACCTTGACGTGGTGGATAGGCTTGAGAATCTTAATGAATACAAAAGCTATGTTTATAGAGAGACAATCTCTGCAGGGTCACCCATATCGAACATGTTTTGTAAGAAAGATCAGACAAAGAGCAGCTCACACGCACAGTCGCAGGACTCACTGCTAACTGGCACATCTCTGATGGCGAACAGGGAAACTCCTCATGGATATATGGAGTACCGTCATAATGATGGTGTGGACCTTGGCACCCTATGGATCTAGGGCTTCACCGAATATAATGAATAAGGTGACACCAGAGAAATATCTCACCAGAAACCAGTTGGCACAGAGGTGAGATTACTGCCAACCCCCCTTCATAGCCAATATGAACAGCACAACCTAAACAAAACCAGGCGTTCCTGTTGGATCATCATCTCCTAAGGATCCAACCGCATTGTCTCATGTGCTTACGGGCAGTGTGCACCAAATATGAGTAAGCACTGTCCAAGCAGATCCAAGTCTTGGACATTAAACAACATGAAGAAAATGAAGATCAATACTTACAACGTAAGAAGTCTCTCAGAAGATCACAGGCTGGAGAGTTTAATGGAAGAACTAGACAACAACAAGTGGGACATCGTAGGACTGAGCGAAGTCCAAAGAGTGAAAGAAAAGCTGATACAACTACAAGATGGTCACCACCTGTTCTATTATAGAGGTAAGGACAAAGAAAGATCTAGTGGAGTAGGATTCTTGATAAACTGAGAGGTTGCTGGTAACGTAGTAAAATTCAGGAGTTTGTCAGACAGGGTAGCTTGGATTGTGATTAGGCTGTGTAAAAGGTACTCTCTGAAAATAGTTCAGGTTTATGCACCAACTTCACAGAGCTCAGACAATGAAATTGAGTCATTGTATGATGATTTAAGTCAGGAAATGAATCGAGAAAAAAGTAAGTACACATTGGTATTAGGCGACTTTAATGCTAAAGTGGGGAAGAAGATGGGCGAGATGTGCATTACTAAGTATGGAGTAGGTGAAAGAAATGACAGGCAAGATGTTAGTAAATTTTGCAGAGAACTACGACATGAGGATAATGAACACTTTCAAAAGTGTGTAGGTCGTAAATGGACGTGGAGAAGTCCAAATGGAACAACAAAGAACGAAATATACTTCATATTAGGACATGAGAGCAAAATTGTTAACAATGTTACAGTGATGAATAAAGTCAATATAGGTAGTGACCATAGAATGGTAGGTTGCACAGCTAAATTCATTTTCAGAGCCGAGAGAAATAAACTAATTTTAAGAAAGAAAATAAGCCTTGCAAAGGTTAAGGATAATAATAAGAAATTTCAATTAGAAATTAAAGATAGATTCGAAGCTCTAAGAACTAATGAGGAAACTGTGGAAGATATTAATTTGAATTTAGTGAATATCATTAGAGAATCGGCAGAGAAAGTAGGAAGTACAAAAAACATTAGAGAAAACAAAAACTCCCAAGCTGCAAATTACCTAATTAAAAGAAGGACCATGCAGATTAAAAGCAGGAGAGACAAAATAGAAAGAGTAGAACTAAACAAGCTTATCAACAAAAAGCAGAGATTAGAGAAAAGAAAGAGAAACATGGATGAAATAGAGGAAACTATTCGGAAGGGTAAAAGTATTAAAGTGACTGAGTGCAAACATGCTTTAGGAAGACAGCAAATGATATGTTTGAAAGATAGAAATGGAGAAATAATTAAATGTAGAGACAAAATTGTAAAAAGAGTAGAAGAATTTTACCAAGAGCTTTTCTCGTCGAAGACCATAGTTGAATCAGTAAATTCATGTGTAGACGTTAGTAGTGTACCAAAGAATACAAAGGAAGTAGAATTTGCTCTAAAAACTATGAAACGAGGAAAAGTACCTGGGGAAGATGGTATATCGATAGATCTGTTGAAAGATGCAGGGAAATTAGTTCATATTAAATTAGCTGAGTTGTACACCCAGTGCTTACATCAAGAAAGCATTCCTGATGCGTGGTGCAATGCTATAGTGATTTTGCTTCATAAAAAAGGAGACCAGAAGGACCTTAGTAACTATCGACTCATTAGCTTGCTATCAAATGTATATAAAGTATTCTCCAAGATCCTTACAAATAGACTAAGTCAAGCTTTAGATGGAGACCAACCGAAAGAACAGGCAGGCTTTAGGAGCAGATATTCGACCCTAGACCTTTTGCAGGTGATAAACCAACTAATCGAGAAAACGACAGAATACAATATACCTCTGTGTTTAGCTTTTGTAGATTATGAGAAGGCCTTTGACTCAGTAGAACAAATAGCAATACTAAACTCGCTACGCAAACAGGGTACAAACGAACAGATCATAAGAGTTTTATAAAAGATTTATGCCAAAGGTACCGCAATAATTCAACTACATAAAGTTACAGAAAAGATCAAATATTAGGGTGCGTCTTCCAAGATGCAGTGTCTTGCAAGCCGTAAAATACGGTATATATATATATATATATATAAATAAGTTTTTTAATGCAAACTGATTGGAACACTCATTTACCTTCCAGGTACCCCGTGGTCATGTTTGGTTAGAAGGTGACAACACCAGGAACTCCACTGATTCTCGTGCATTTGGTGCTGTTCCCTCAGGACTCATCCGAGGGAGGGCTGTCTGCCGTGTCTGGCCCTTGTCTGAACTGGCTCTCCTAACCACATCACATAAATGGGAAATTGAAAGGTGACAGAGGGAAGAGGAGGGCTTTGCGAAGGGGAAGGAGATGACACCCTGAGACAATTTTTTTCAATCATCTTCGCCCAAAGACGACAACTTCATCTTGAAACTGTTTCTGCACTCATCACCCTAAGACAACATCATAGCTTCCATCAGTGGTCCTCAACTTCTTTTTAGGGTATTTATACTTTTGGAGTTCCACAAAATGTACCACCTTTTCAGGTGAAGTCCGTTTTAGAACCTGAGGTTACTTGATACCAACAGAAAATTCCTGAAATGTGCCTGCTGATAATTTTCAGTTAGTGGACTCCATGAGAGCATTGTGTGAATGTTTAGAAGAGGGTATGGACCTTTTGGTTGAGAACCACTGAGTCCTTTGGCATTGTCAGCATGAAATGTTACTTTGTCGAGGGCTCCAAGGGGCGTCACAGTAAGAAATCCCCTGAGAGAGGGGGCATGTGTCCTGTATTCAGATTATCTACCTATGTTCATCATATATATATATATATATATATATATATTTAAATATGTACATTATATAATTTAGCTGAAGCTTTAGTGTTTATAGATTTGTTTAAGATATTTATGTTTGAATATTAATTTGCCTTTTTCAGGAATAAAGAGGTGTTTACAAGTAGGAGCTTCTGATGTTAATGAAGCTTCCCAGGTATCCTACACATCTAAGTCTATGACATCAATTATGCCTTTGAATTTAGAGGGAAATTGAAAAAAGAAATAACTTCTACATGTAGAAGTGAGATGACATTTTATTTAATCACTATAGGTTATTCAGCATTTCTTCCTGTATGACTTTTAAATTTTTGTGAGAGGACAAAAATATATTTTTGTTGGGGGTTCATCTAACTACAAATATCTGTCATTATAAAAACTGGTGTGATATATGAAAAGTGTGATACGTTTTTATTGAAAAAAAATAATAAAGCGTTATGGTCTCTCTTGAGTTGATAGAACAACTTTGGTTTCATTATCTTGAAGAAATTGGAAGAATTGTGAACTTGATATTATCTGGAAGGAACTGAAAATATTGTATACTATTGGATTGAAGTTGCTCAAATAATATTTTAATTTCTTGTATCAATCAGTCCATTTCCCCAGGGGTCTCATGCAGATTTTGTAGCCCTTAGGAAGGGGCTATGGTCACAGTCAGCCGATAAGTCAGTCGGAAAAGAGATTCTGTTGTTGTTGGGATAGGGTGAGAATAGGGCAGTGTAGAATTAGGTGCTCAGTATATTCTGTATGGTGGTTGCATCAGGGACAGTTGAAAGTCCCTAGTCAGGCCAGTTTTGTGTTGATGTTTTAGTGCTGGGCAGTGACCTGAAAGCAGTTGTGACAGTGTGGTTCTGTCATAGGAGTGATTACTTCATTGGGTTGATGTCTGGGAGAGCCTGGTGCAGTTTAGAATTTGAAGTTTTATTGTGGAGTGTTTTTGTGATCTGAATGTGTATGTATTTTGTATGGATGTATTGTGGTGTGCTTCAGTACAATACTTATCAATGAAGTTGTTCTTAAAATGCCACATACTGAAGTATATTTTATCAGGATTTTACAAGAGTTGCTGTTTGAATTGTAAACACATTACATACTTGTATGTGCATATACATTGAAACAAACACGTATGTCTTCCTGAACATGCACCATTGATGACATTTGACCCTTCTGCATAACAATTCTTGGTAGCACAGATACGTACAGCCAAAATTGACCAATTTTACCACTACAGCTACAAAAGTTCAGATACCCATTTCAGATCAAACAACAAAGATTGCCAAATGCCATAAGCCAGTCTTTAGGCCTGTAGTAGGTTTGTATGGGTAAATGGTGTCTACCCAGTATTTGTACATACCACTTGAATTGTGGGCATGTTCAGATTTGTATGTGCATATATATTTAAGCAAATTACTTTTGTAAATAAAGATGTCTGTTTATATGCCTTTTCCACCAAGATAATTTCAGCTATTTTGGGGTTCAAGAGGAATGATATTTGAAGGAGGAAAGAATTGCAGATAATTTTCTCGATATGTCTTCCTGCATTTTTCACTGTAACTCGAGTGCAGGAGGTTTCCTTAAAATGGATAAAATTGTTTTGTGGCAGCTGAAATAGATAAAATGCGTGAGGTAACTCAGCAAAAATTGAAGCAAGTTCCATGACTGAATGAAATCTGGCAGCATCTGCTGTAACTAGAACAAATGCAAAGTGACCATCATGACAAACTGTTCAGGAGTGTGTTACCATTGTGTTCCAAGCTCTTTGTAAACAAAAAAACATGCAGATGTAAACTGAATTATTCTTTTATGGCTCGGCAATAATGCACATGTTTTGTAGATGATAGGCTATGTTAAATAAAATTTGCTTCAGTGAAATTTTTTTTTTTCATTTAACCAGTTCATGAAGAAAGCTTGTGTGATAGATTTGTAAAATGTGTTGAAATAGTTTACAAATGTAAATATTGCAAATATAAAAGAGGGATAATGATGATTCTCATGCATCAACAGTGTGATGGGGAACACGGATGACCCTTTGTCCATGAGGTGCTAAGAAGAAAAGGGTGATGAATGGGTGTATTGCCTTCACTTGGCCACCCTTCTTGTAAAGGGGGAAAAGGCCAAAATTACCCCCCCAAAAAATACTAAAGGGTTAACCTACAGATTTTGACAAAAAACATCAGGTTAGCTGATTATGCCCAAGCTTGCTGTAAGAGGGAGAGTTGTACAAAGGGCACTGTGAGGAACCTGGACTGAAAGGCATGTGTGTGGGGCCCAGCCAAATTTGAACCTGTGGGTGGATTTTTGCATTTCTGCCTCTGGCACTCACACCTTTGGCCTGAAAGGTGTTCAAGTGAAATCTGCAGGAGGCCTTATGAACCTAGACCTGTGGGTGAGATGGTCGCCAAATCAGTAATTGGCCTAAATTACAAAAAGAAAAAGAAAAAAAGAAAATAAAGGACCTACAGATTTTGACCAAAATTTCAAGTCGACTGATTATGCCCAAACTTGCTCCAGAGTCATGCACAGGACACTGTGAGGAACCTGGACACAAAGTAGTGTGCATGGGGCCCAGCCAAATTTGAGTATCTGGGTGGATTTTTGCCTTTCTGGCTGTGGTGACCACGCCTTTGACCCGAGTGGTGGCCAATTGAAATCTGCAAGAGGCCTTGTGGTCCTAGACCTGTGGATGAGATGGTGGGCAAAATGACATAAAAAACTTAAAGGGGACCTACAGATTTTGACCAAAATCATCAGGTCAGCCTATTTTGACCAAACTTGCCCTAGAGAGAGCCATGCACAGGCCACTGTGAGGTACATGTGAGAAACTTGGATGCAAAGGTGTGTGCGTGGGGCCCAGCCAAATTTGAGGCTGTGGGTGGAGCTTTGCCTTTCTGCCTCTGGTGTCCACACCTTTGGCCCGAGGGATGGCCGTGAAATCTACAGGAGGCATTATGGTCCTAGAACCTGTGATTAAGATGGTGGCCAAATCAAAGGAAGTGGCCAGAATTACAAAAAAAAAAAAATACAGATTTTGTCCAAATTTGTCAGGTCAGCCAATTTGGTCCAAATTTGCCCCAATGGGAGAGTCTTGTACAGCACACTATGAGGTACACATGAAGAACCTGAACCCAAAGCATGTGTGTGTGGAGCCCAGCCAAATTTGAGACTGGGAGGACTTTTGCCTTTCTGCCTCTGGCGCCCACACCTTTGGTCTGAGGGGTGGTTAAGTGAAATCTGCAGGAGGCTTTGTGGCCCTAGACCTGTGGGTGAGATGATGGTCAAATCAGAGCAAGTGGCCAAAATGACACCAAAAAACCTAAAGGGCTACAGATTTTGACCAAGATCATCAGGTTGGCCAATTTAGTCCAAACTTGCTCCAGAGGGAGAGGGTCTTGCACAGGACACTCTGAGATACATGTGAGGAACCTGGATCCAAAGGCATGTGCATGGGGTGCAGCCAAATCCAAGGCTCTGAATGTGTTAGTATTCCTCACTCCCAGTCCTCACCTCTTCTCTGGCTTGGCTATCTCATGACCTTACTGACCCACAAGTGGTCCCATGGGACACACTCGCATGACTCGACCTATAGCTTCCTTGAGGCCCACGGGTGGACAAAGCCTCTTTGAGGAAGCTCACGTGCAGTGCCAGCATCAGCCAGCGATGACTAACCTGCACCTCTGCCAGCCACATGATATGAACACTGGATTCATTGAGGAATGCACCAGCTTCAGCTTCAGAACGTTTTGCCTCCGACTTCCCATGCATCACACTTGACCTCATGCCAATTAAGAGCATGGATCATGACCTTCCTATGTATATAAAGGCTGAACGGATGCTGAAGATTCAGATTGCCTCAGAGCATCATATGTGATCCTGGCTCGTTGCTCCTTGCTTTCTCACTTCCCCCTACCCTGCAAGCAAACCAATTTGGGATACTACTTGAGACTCAGTCGTCACCTCCCTCACCATCCCCTCCCCCATTTTCTTGCCCTTAGAAATGAGCTGTCATTAATTGGTGCCCAACATTAATTTCTAAATAAACAAATTCTCTCTATCAGTTTGCCTCAACCAGCATTATATTGATTGTCCAATGTGGGGTAAGACTACAAGCCTAACAGAGAGGAGTTTTGCTTTTCTGCATCTGATGCCCACACCTTTGGTCTGAGAGGTGTCCAAGTGAAACCTGCAGGCCTTATGGCTCTAGACCTGTGGGTGAGATGGTGTCTAAATTAGACCAAGTGGCCAAAATGACACCTTAAGTAAAACCCTAAAGGGTTAACCTACAGATTTCCTCAAAAATTGTCAGGTCAGACAATCATGACCAAACTTGTCCCACAGCCATTCACATAGTACTATAAGGTACATGTGAAGAACCTGGACACAAAGGCATGTGCGTGGAGCCCAACTAAATTTGAGACTGGATAGATTTTTTGCCTTTTTGCTTCTGGTGCCTATACCTTTGGCCTGAGGAGTGTCCAAGTGAAATCTGCAGGAATCCTCATGGTCCTAGACTTGTGGGTGAGATGGTGGTCAAATCAGAGGAAGTGGCCAAAATGATGAGGTTGGCCAATTTGTCCCAATCTTGACCCAGGGAGAAAGAGTCCTCTCCAAAGCACTGCCAGGTAGCTTGACCAAAAGCTGTGTACTTGGGGCCTAGCCAAACTTCAGCCTCCTACCACATTTTTGGACTTGTACCTGCATTAAGGGAGAGCGACTGGAGGAAGTGGATAGTTTTAGATACTTGTGTGCAAATGTAGCAGGAAAAGGTGGAGTGGTGGTGGAGGTAGAATGTAGATTGAGAGAAACGAGTAAATGCCTTGGTGGATTAAAAAGTGTAATGAGGAATAGACATTTGGGAATGGATGCTAAGAGGAGACTGTATGAAGGAGTGATTGTGCCAACAGCACTGTATGGGGCAGAAACATGGAACATAAGAGAGGAGGAGAGAAGGAGTTTGAATGTGTTTGAGATGAGGTGTCTGAGAAGTCTGATGGGTGTTACTAGGCTAGATAGAGTGAGAAATGAGGAGGTGAGGAGGAGAACAGGGGTGGAAAGAGAGTTGGGAGATAGGGTTGATGAAAGAGTATTAGGATGGTTTGGACACATGGAAAGAATGAGTGAAGAAAGACTAGTAAAAGAGGTATGGAAGGCAGATGTGGAGTGAGTGAACATAAGGGAACATCTTAGGATGAGGTGAAGGGGGCTTTGGGGAAGAGGGGAATGTCTGTTGAAGAAGGACGGGAGAGGACAGAAGACGGGTGAATGGAGAATGGCTGTATATGCATGAGGTGGAATGGGGGGGTGAGGTAGTAAGTGTGGGCAAAATTTGATGCAGCCCGAAGGGATTTCTCCCCGTCTTCTCCTTTTATGCATGGGGGGACGGAGAGGGGGATTGCCGATTTAATGAAGTGGCCTTGCTGTGGATGTGCTGTGTCTTGTGACACTACTTCTGACCCAGGGCAGTGGACAAGGTGCAGGGATGACCCGTCATCCAGGAGGTGCTAAGAGGGAGGGTGGAGGGGTGTGGAGTGTATTCAGGGATGGAATGGGTGGGAATGATTTTATGCCTTTTCCTTTTTGGCTACCTCCCTTGTAAGAAGGAAAAGCCTTGGTATATGTATGTACCTGTGGAGGCTGGTCCTTTGGCCTGGGAGCTTCGCATTTCATATACAGGTTGTCGTCGACTTACGACCGAGTTCGGTTCCGAGAGACAGGTCGTAAGTCGATCTGGACGCAAGTCGGACTTTATATATATACACAATATATATTACCTTTTATATATTACTTTTGTTACTGTATATATATTGCATATTTTGCATACTGAAATAATCTTAGCATCTTTGAACTATGTTGTATAGTATTTATAACCTTTTCATAATTTTATCTGATTTTCTTTGGGAAACGTAGCTTAGGCCTAAGCATACTGAATAAAATCCTATCATCTCTGACCTATGATACTAGATACTGTATTTTTATTTTTTTTTATTATATTACCACCAGACTTTCTTTAGGAAACGTATGCATACTGAATAAAATCGTATTATCTTTGAGCTGCGTTCTTTAATATTCCTTAACTTTTTTATAATTTTCGTTCGGAAACGTAGCCTAGGCCAACGCATACTGAATAAAGTCCTGTCATCTTTGACCTACAAATACTTTTTTGTTTGTTAAATTAAAATCACTGCAAGGCACAATAAGGAAAATTTCTATTTCAAAACACATTCTTTTCGTTTACGTAGTATACCGAAAATATCGTTATCGACAATAGACTAGGCATAAACAAAGTTTACTGTTACATTTTATAATCGCAACACATAAAAATACAAAATGCTGTACCAAACATATTATTATCGACAACAGACTAAGCATAAAAAAATTTACTGTTACATTTTATTAATTGCAAAACATAAAAAATACAAAATGTAAGGTAAAATTTTATTCAAAAACAAATTCTTTTCGTTTACGTACTGTACCGAACATATTTTATCGGGAACAAACTAGCCTAGACATAAAAAAAAATTTTGCTGTTACATTTTATTAATTGCAAAATATATGAAAATACAAAATGCAACGCAAAATTAGGAAACCTTTTACTTCAAACAAACAAAATGAAAGAATATTTAGCTGGCTGAGATGCTGATTCTGCCGGCAGCCTGCCAATACTATCGTACTTGCGTCTCGCGGCGTGCAAAGTAATTGTACTGCACTGCCAGGCATAACATCACAATTCTGTTACTCTATTAAATGTTAAATATTATTGCACTATCTCGTGGTCGTAAAGTCGATCAGTCGTAAGTCGTATAGGTCGTAAGTCGACGACTACCTGTACATAAGAGGTCTCATGGCCCTCAACCTCTAGGCAATGTTTTGGCCAAATTGGACCAAGTTGCCAAATTGGCCAAAAAAGATCCAGAGGATTTTGCCCAAATAATGAGGTCACCCGATTTGCCCCAGGGAGAGTCATTTCCAAAGCACTGTCAGGTAGTTGCCAGGTTGCTTGACTAGAGACTGTGTTCTTGGGGCCTAGCAAAACTTGAGCCTCCTGTGACATACGGGCATATGTTATTGGACTAGGTGACGCAGGGAGAGATTGACACTCAGTGTGGCTCATGTGCTTTATTCAGGTGGATACTTGTGCGTCAGCCTAAGGACTGACATGGTATGGTCCCCATGTGGGGGACCACGTGAAGGCCTAGCAAAGAGCTACAGAACAGAGTACAGACTGAAAGGAATATCTACTAAGACTGACTGACTGAGTGGCCTGCCTGCTTGGGGCAGGCGGTATATATACCCAGGCCTGATCTGATGCCTTGACCAGATGCGACCTAATTGGGGTGACCCATCCTAGCCTTCAAGCATCGAGTCAGGTCAGACTACCATACAACTCTACATGTATCAATGTTGGAAAAAAGGATTGTGGTACTCCCCCAGGTAGGCGTAGCTCCCAAAGACCTTTATTACGCACAGATACTCTCTTCTCTTCCTCCACAACCACCAAATACCAGCCTCCGGAAACATATTCATAATCATATCACTCACCGCTCCATTAACACACTGAAAGACAACACACTGCTGCATGCCAGACCCCCTGATATCCACCCTTCTGAATCCTCTCTCCCACGAAAGGACAGAGTCCACTTGGCCAGACTGCGATGCGGTCACCACCCAGCACTTCTAAGCTACCAGAAGAGGCTGGACGACCGTGCTGTGAACAGCTGCCCAGGATGTAACGCTTCACCCCATACCATACAACACATAATGGAAGACTGCATCATACACAATCATGCACGCAAACAACACAACATACACTCTATAAAGGATTTGTGGGAAAACCCAGTTTCGGCTGTGGCCTTCCTTGGGGAGACGGGACTATGTGTACACCACACTCCTATCAGACTTTTGGACTTGTACCTGTGGAAGCTGGTCCTTTGGTCTGGGAGCTTCGCATTCCATATATGTAAGAGGCCTTGTGTCCCTCAACTTGTAGGCAAAGTTTTGGCCAAATCGGACCAAGTCGCATAATTGGCAAAAAATCCAAAGGATTTTCCCCAAATGATGAGGTCACCCGATTTGTCTCAATCTTGTTCCAGGGAGAAAGAGTTCTCTCCAAAGCACTGCCAGGTTGCTTGACCAAAGGCTGTGTACTTGGGGCCCAGCCAAACTTGAGCCTCATATCAGATTTTCGGACTTGTACCTGTGGAGGGTGGTCCTTTGGCCTGGGCACTTCGCATTTCATATATTTACCATAAGAAGCCTTGTGACCCTCAACCTGTAGGCAAAGTTTTGGCCAAATCGGAACAAGTTGCCAAAATAGTAAGTTCAGCCAATTTGGTCCAAACTTGCTCTAGAGAGAGTCTTGCACAGGGCACTGTGAGATACATGTGAGGAAGCTGGACACTAAGGCGAAATTTGAAGCTGTGGGTGGATTTTTGCTTTTCTGCATCCGATGCCCACACCTTTGATCTGAGGGGTGTCCAAGTGAAATCTGCAGGAGGCCTTATGGCTCAACACCTGTGATTGAAATGGTGGCCAAATCAGAGCAGGTGCCCAAAATAACACCTTAAAAAAAACCTAAAGGACCTATAGATTTTGACCAAAATTGTCAGGTTGGCCAGTTATGCATAAACTGGACTCAAAGACATGCGTGGAGCCCAACCAAATTGAGGCTGTGGGTGGATTTTTGCCTTTCCACTTATGGCACCCACATCTTTGGCCTGAGGGGTGGCTAAGTGAAATCTGCAGGAGAACTTATGGTCCTAGACCTGTGGTTGAGATGGTGGTCAAATTGTCAAATTGGAGGAAGTAGCCAAAATCACACACAAAAAGAATTTTGACCAAAATCAGGTCGTCTTATTTGGACCAAACTTGCCCCAGAGGGAGAGAGTTCTGCACAGGGCAATGTGAGGTTTGTGTTAAAAACCTAGACCCAAAGGCCCAAGGAGTACTGAAATTCATAGGAGGCCTTATGGGCTTAGACCTGTGGGTGAGATGGTGGCCAAATTGGAGTAACTGGCCAAAATTACAAAAAACAATCATCCGGTTGGCAGATTTGGTCCAAATTTGCCCCAGAGGGAGAGAGTTGTGCACAGGGTACGGTGAGGAACCTGGATACTAGTATAACTTGTATTCCATAACCTCAGTATCTATATATCAATTATTGTATTCTAAGCTTGTTAGCATTATGCTCCTTGTAGATTTAGATAAATGCGTAGATTCAGAAATGCATAGTTAGAATTTCTGTATGTGTGTATGTACATACGTGTCAGCGTGAATGTTCGAGAACTTACTAATTGCCATTGGTACCTATTAAGTAATTATCAATTTATTTGTAATGTGAAAGTTGAATGAATGTGATATAGATCATTATTACTATCAAATTAAGTTATTGTGTAACTGAAAGGTGTATGAATGTAAATTTCTGTGCACGAGTGAATAATCGAAATAATTGTAGAAAATAAATCATTAACAACTGTTTTGGAGCACACTACCCAAGCCTAGTCACACACGCAGTAGTTGTGAGTGAGCTGCGAGTGTGTTGAGATCAACAAAGTTTGTGATAGTGAGTGAAGACGTAGATTGTATATTCTACGTACAATTACAATAGAAGATTACCTGCCGTGTTTTACTCCACATTAATTATTGACCATACAATACAAAGGCTTTTTCTCCTTTACCAAGGAAGCTCACTGGCTGAGTGGGTTAGGGCGTCATTATTTGCAGTGAAAGTTGAGGGGATGGTGGTTTGAATCCTGCCACTGGCGAAGTTGAACCAAGGGCATGGCTCATTAAATTCCATGCTACAATGTCCTCTGTAAGGGGCACCATCCTAGCCTTCTGATGGGAGGAGTCTGTGATGTTAAACCAAATCACCAGGGAGGTAGCCAAGTCAAAAGTCATGTACCGATGCCACCCCCATCCACCACAAAGTTTCATCAGTAGCTAAGGTATAAATATACTAATTTTTTTTTTTTTTTTTCTACAAGGGAGGAAGCCAAACTCAAAGGCATAAATCTGCTCCCTCCCATTTCATCCCCAGGTACTCCACTCCTATTCACCACCCCTCCCTCATTCTTTTCTTGGCTCCTGGATGATGGGTCATCCCTGCATTTTGCCCACTGTCCTGGGTCAGAAACAATGCAGCAAGGCTGCTTCATTTAATCAGCAACCACCCCTCTCCATCCCTTCAGGCAGAAAAAGAGAAGACAGAGGGAAATCCCTTCAGGCTGCGTCAAAATATCATTCACCCATACTTCCTCACACCCAACTTCCATACATCACAGTATCATCTGTACACAACCATTCTCCACTCACCCCTATCTTCTGTCTTCTCCCTTCCTTCCTCAACAGACATCCACCTCTTTCCCAAAGCCCCTTTAAATAAAAGCCTGTATAATACTTTGTTACTTCTTTTATTGCAGCCTGATTTCATTTATATTGTAGATTTTTCTTAGCTAACATCACATCACAATATGACTGCTTTTATAGCTGAATAATATATATAAGTTCCTTCCCTGTGCAGTATGATTACATTCCATGTTTACAATATACTTAAAGCAATCTTTCCAAATCAATGATATACAATACAGTATTGATTAAAAGCAAACATTACCAGATATTTCTACTTTCATAATTCTAAGTGCATAGAGCAATGATATTAATACATAAATATCTACTATAGATACAGGAGAGATGCTGTGGGTGAAAAAAAAATGTGCATGAATAGGATATGAACAATAATTTTTTTCTTTGGAAGGTGAGTAAAATGATCCTTTCTCCTAGAGGTTCATTAACACGAGCCTAAAGTAGGACAGGTTAGCGATTCCCAAACATATGGTGCTATAAAACAAACAAAAACACACACACACATACATTTATATATATACAGGACCAATGATCGGTACCTGCTTGGCGGTCCTGCAAAATGGGCATCAGATAATAATCTCCCTGTTGTCCAGCTTCAATGCAAGGTGCAACCTCAAGGAGTTGATACCACTGTCTCTAAATCATGATAAAGGTTCCTCTCAATCAACTTCAACTGCATTTCCCTTCTTTTTTTATCATAAAGTGAGCTGACAACTGGTGCCTGCTTCCCTCCTCCTACTGTAAGTCTGTGACATAGAAACTGTCCCATACTAAAACAACACAGTCTTTTTCCAAAGAGACCTAAGGACTGCTGCCAGACACTGGGGCTGTGGGTTTCTAGTCAGTGTATGTATAAATACATGCATACCTACATATATACCAGTATGGACACACACACGAACACACACACAGACATGCAGGCACAGGTCACACAAACACACAAGATAAAGATGCACCAAAAAATAAAATAATGGTAAAGTTTTCTAAATTGTTCATTTTTCTTCTGACTTGGATACCTCTGCTTTAGAGGTAACTGTTCCCGCTGAAATAACCATTGGGATATTAAGAGTAATTGTACGTGACTCCGATGCTGTGGCCACAGTGTTGGTGTAGTCGTAGCGCAGGACAAATCCAATTCGCACCTCTGATGCATCAGGGTGTGGCGTCACCTGCAGATTGACCCCAACCTTGTTGGCTCGGCGCCAGGCTACCACTCTGAAAAATTGAGGGTTCATACAATTTTATGAATATAGTAAGTACATTGCTTCTGACCTAGGGCAATGGGCAAGATGCAGGGATGACCCATCATCCAGGAGGAGCCAAGATAAGAGGGAGAGGAGTATGTGGGGATGGAAAGGGTGGGAGTGGATTTTATGCCTTTGTTTTTGGCTACCTCCCTTGTAAGGGGGAAGTGGCCACTGGTATATGTATGAAGTACGTAAGGAGGGGGCAACCAAGGATGTGATGGATGGATGGGGTAAAGGGGCATTGAGAAAGAGGGGGATGTCTATTGAGGAAGGGAGAAGACAGAAGATATGGGTGAATGGAGAACAGTTGTGTATGGATGATGCAGTGATGCATGGAAGAGAGTGGATCGGGGACAGGAGAGGGGGTTAGGGAGTATGTGAATGATATTTTGATGCAGCCTGAAGGGATTTCTCTCTGTCTTCTTTTTTTCTGCAGGAGGGGACAGAGGGGGTCGCCAATTAAATGAAGCACCCTTGCTGTAGATGTGTTGTGTCTTGGTGCATTGTTTCTGACCCAGGGCAATGGGGAAGATGTAGGGATTACCCATCATTCAGGAGGAGCCAAGAAGAGAGGGAGGGATGGAGGGGTGGTGAATGGGAGTGGAATGGGTAGGGATGAAATGGATGGGAGTGAAATTATCCCTTTTGACTTTAGCTACCTTCCTTATAAGGAGGAAAAAGCCCTTGGTATATGCATGTATGTATATTACAAGTCACTCAAGGAAGAAATATTGTGTTGTGGTCTGGGTAAGGCTAGAAAAGGCAATGTAGTACAAGGTGTTCTGTGTCTTTTGTGTAGTCCATTCTGGAGCAATTTGCAACTGTGTCCAGATCTATTTTGTATTAGTATTTTTTCAAAGCTGGCTGGCAACCTGAATGCAGTCATGCCAGTGTGGTTCTTGTTTGCCATGCAGAGGATTTCTCTGTAGGGTTGATGTCTGAAGTTTGGTGGTCAGTCTTGGAGTGCTTGTTTTGTGATCTGAATGGACATATTTTTATACATACATACATACATATACCAAGGCTTTTTCCCCCTTACAAGGGAGGTAGCCAAAAAGGAAAAGGCATAAAATCATTCCCACTCCCCATTCCATCCCTGAATACATTCCACACCCCTCATGAATACAAAAATATGTATTTTACAGCACAGCATAAAATACATATTTCTGTATTCATGAATATAAGTTATTGCTAATGTTTGAGTAGTACATAGCCATTTTTCAGTTGGTTGAGCTTGTGTTATGTAATGGGATAGATGGGTAATTTTGAGGGCTCAGGTATAAATTTTATGCCCACCAATTTCATGTCCTACTCTAAGGGGAGATTTTGGTTTGTGTGTGTACATATCCTACTGGGGTGGCTTCAGAATAGTTTGTTAATATTCTTAAAAGTATCATGGGAGAGGGTGGTGGAGGGAAGGGTGGTAGATAGAGCTTTAATTGACTATGTAGTGGTAAATAGGATTATGATAGGAAGAGTTAAGGATGTACATGTGCTAAGGGGAGAGGGTGGGGGAACATCAGATCATTTTCTGGTGGAAGGTAAGTTGAGAGTGGAGGACAGATGGAGAAAGAGGAAAGGGACAAAAGGTAGGGAGGTGCTTAGAGTGAACGCTTTAAATGAAGAGGAAAAGGAGAAGGAGTACAAGAAGAAGCTGAAGGAGGAGTGGGAGGGAGTGAAGGATAGAGTAGAGGTAGGTGTGGAGGAGGAATGGGGATGTTTCAAGGAGGGAATGACAAGATGTGCAAAGATGGTGTGTGCAACAAGGAGGACGGGAGGAAATAGAAGGAAGGGTAATGAAGCAAAGAAGGCAAAGGGATAATGAAGCAAAGAAGGCTGGAGAAGAAAAGATACAAGCATTCACAGGTTGGTTACAAAATAGGACGAGAGAATCATATGAGAGGTACAGAGACAAGAGAAGAAAAGTAAAGCATAAGATAAAGAAGGCAAAGAGGAGAGGAGATGTGAAATGAGATAAGAGTATTACAGAATTTTTTTATTTAAAGATGGTGTGTGGAACAAGAAGGACAGGAGGAAATAGAAGGATGGGATGAGGAAATGAAGAAGGTTGTAGAAGAGAAGAAGCAAGCTTACACAAATTGGTTAAAAATAGGACGAGGGAGTCATATGAGACGTACAAAGAAAAGAAAAGAGAAGTAAAGAAAAAGGTAAAGGAGGCAAAGAGGAGAGCAGATGTAAAATGGGGTAAGAGTATGACAGAAAATTTTGAAAGTAATAAAAAGATGTTTTGGAAAGAAATTAAGAGAGGAAGAGGAGGCGAATCAAGTAGAGAAGAAAAGGTAAAAGGTGCAGATGGAGAGATGATAATGGAGGAGAAGGCAGTAAGGGAAAGATGGGCAGAATATTTTAGGGAGTTGCTAAATGTGAAGGAGGATAGGGAGGGAAAGATAGCTGCAGTGGGAAATGCTAAGAAAATGAGAGTGATGAGTGAGGAAAATGGAGGAGAAATAAGGAAGGATGAGGTGAAGGCAGCAGTTAAGATGATGAAAGCAGGTAAGGCACCTGGTCTGGATGGATGCCATGCAGAATGTCTTAAAAAAGGAGGTACAGTGATGGTGGACTGGTTGGTGAGGTTATTTAATGTTTGCTGGAGAGAAGGTAGAGTGCCAGAGGACTGGAGAAGTGCTTGTATAGTTCCAATATATAAGGGAAAGGGGGACAAGTGTGAATGTAGTAGTTTCAGAGGGATTAGCTTGTTAAGTGTAGTTGGGAAGGCTTATGGGAGGATCTTGATTGAGAGGATTAGGAGAGGAACAGAGGGAGTAATTGGTGAGGAACAGTGCAGATTTAGGACAGGTAGAGGTTGTGTAGATCAGATTTTTGTGGTAAGACAGATATGTGAGAAAGCTATAGGAAAGGGGAAGGATGTTTTTTGGGCCTTTATGGATCTGGAAAAGGCTTACGACAGGGTAGACAGAAAGGCACTGTGGGAGGTTATGCGGATATACGGGATAGAAGGAAAGCTTCTCGGAGCTGTCAAGAGTTTTTATGAGAGTAGTAGAGGTTGTGTCAGGATTAGAAATGGAGAGAGTGAGTGGTTTGAGGTAAAGGTGGGACTTCGTCAAGGATGTGTTATGTCACCCTGGCTGTTCAACTTATACATGGATGGGGTAGTGCGAGAGGTAAATGCAAGGGTAGTGGGTCAGGGATTGGAGATGGTTAAAGAAGATGGAGAAAAGTGGGAGGTGAGCCAGCTGTTGTTTGCGGATGACACTGCGCTTGTGGCAGGATCGGAGGAGGGATTGAGGAAGTTGGTGACAGAGTTTGGGAGAGTGTGTGATAGAAGAAAGCTGAAGATAAATGTGGGTAAAAGTAAGGTGATGAGATGTACAAGGGGTGAAAGTGGCAGTAATCTGGAAGTGAACATTAAGGGAGAGCAACTGGAGGAAGTGGATAGTTTTAGATACTTGGGTGCGAATGTGGCAGGAAAAGGTGGAGTAAAGGTGGAGGTAGAATGTAGATTGAGAGAAGTGAGTAAATGCCTTGGTGGATTAAAAAGTGTAATGAGGAATAGAAATTTGGGAATGGATGCTAAGAGGAGACTGTATAAAGGAGTGATTGTGCCAATAGCACTGTATGGAGCAGAAACATGGAACATAAGAGAGGAAGAGAGAAGGAGCTTGAATGTGTTTGAGATGAAGTGTCTGAGAAGTATGATGGGGGTTACTAGGCTAGATAGAGTGAGAAATGAGGAGGTGAGGAGGAGAACAGGGGTGGAAAGGGAGTTGGGAGATAGGGTTGATGAAAGAGTATTAGGATGGTTTGGACACATGGAAAGAATGAGTGACGAAAGACTAGTAAAAGAGGTATGGAAGGCAGATGTGGAGGGAGTGAACATGAGGGGACGTCCTAGGATGAGGTGGATGGATGGGGTGAAGGGGGCTTTGGGGAAGAGGGGAATGTCTGTTGAGGAAGGATGGGAGAGGACAGAAGACAGGGGTGAATGGAGAATGGTTGTATATGGAAGATGTTGTGATGCATGAGGTGGAATGGATGGGGGGATGGGGGGTGAGGTAGTGTGTGTGAGCAAAATTTTGACACAGCCCGAAGGGATTTCTCCCCATCCTCTCCTTTATATGGGGGGACGGAGAGGGGGGTCGCCGATTTAATGAAGCGGCCTTGCTGTGGATGTGCTGTGTCTTGCGACACTGCTTCTGACCCAGGGCAGTGGACAGGGTGCAGGGATGACCCGTCATCTAGGAGGTGCTAAGATGGGAGGGAGGGTGGAGGGGTGTGGAGTGTTTTCAGGGATGGAATGGGTGGGAATGATTTTATGCCTTTTCCTTTTTGGCTACCTCCCTAGTAAGGGGGGAAAAAGCCTTGGTATATGTATGTATCATACTACTTAAACAATTTCAATAACTTATTTACCAACTGTACCTCACATGTCCTTATAAAAATACATAATTGCTCTGATCACAAATCCATCTGAAGACTGACCCTTATACAACCATTGAGAAATCCCTCCGAAGACAGACAAAAACCACTTTAGCATGACTGCATTCAAGCCATCACCTACTTTAGAAAGAGTACCAACATAGAGGAAATGGAACACCTCATCCTACATTGTCCCATTCTTTCCCCACACAGTCAACTACACAATATTTCTCCCTTGAATGACTTGTGGGCCAATCCAGTAGCCACTGCTTATATCTTCATTTGACAAACACTTCTTATAACTATAACCACATTATAAATATTCAACTGATAAACCTTAAAGCAAAGAACTCTTACTGGGGGTCATCCTTATAGTTTGAGTTAGAGTCCTGATCATCATACTCTGCAGTGTCATCCCTAGCTGCTAGAGTTAACTGTCCTTGTGGAAGGGCAACATCACCTGTTGGGCTCAAATTACTGTTCTCGTATGGAATTTCCACCACTCTCACTAAGCAGCTGCTGTCAGTACTTTCCTCACCTAAGGGGAAACATTTGAAATCAATTCACTTCATTAACCTCTTGAATACAAGTCAAATTCTTGTGAGCAGCATCAGATGCCTAATGTATGATAATTCAATGATGCATCATAATACTCACATTATATAATAGAGTCACTACTGTATTACTTGTTCTCTTACACTCTGAGTAATAATAAACTCACAAAACATGATCACATTAGTTCACAGAATTCAGGGTAACTCAGCTACAACTATAAAATAAATGTAATCAAGACATCAATGCCATTCTTGTATAGCCACTCGTGCCTCATGATGCCAACATTGGCATCATCATATGGAAGAGGTTAAAGAAATTAACACAAGCATACCCATAAATTGTACAAAAATATAGTGCATGTCTGAACACAATGTACTACTATGTCACAGGACTGAAAGGGACTCCTCAAGACTGTTGAGATCTCTTCCTTCTAGGTTCTGTCTGTCAGCTACATACCATTCTCTGCTGATCACAACAAGACTTTAGGTATATTACATTGTTCTCCACCTCTTTCTGTCACACACATTTTTGCTTGTTTAACATCCTGACCACAAGTTCTTTGTCTTCCTTCATCCCATCCACCCATCTTTTCCTTGGTCTATACCTTCCTCTCACTCCTGGTACAACATATTCATGCATCTTCTGAAGATATCTACTTCCATTCATTCTCATAACACAACCATAACACCAAGATCTTAATTCCTAATTACATATCCTAACAGCTTATGGTGCCTCAAATATATACACAGATACATGACTTACATTTCTTAGGGGGCTCTTGATAAGCCTCAGGAACGAATGGAAGAAGAGCCACCGTCATGTCATGGGGTGTTGGGTTGCACATCGAGATCTGCACTGTCGCCTCCTCCCCAGAAAATAGCTGCACCTGTTTCACTATGCGCACCTCCGGAACATGGTAACTGCAAAAAATTACCATTATTCTGATAACCCTTGCTTCTTGATATGGTTTAACATCACAAACTCCTCCCATCGGAAGGCTAGGATGGTGCCCGTTACAGACGACTTTGTAGTGTGGAATTTAATGAACCATGCCCTTTGGTTCAACTTCACTGGTGGCAGGATTCGAGCCACCATCCCCTTGACCTTCGCCACAAGTAACAACAGCCATCATGGGTGGTGACTTCAACACCAAGTCGTTGGCCTGGTATTTCGACAACCCTGACACATACAGAGGGCTTGATATACAGACTCAGCTTGACTCATTGACTATCATGAACAACACACATAATCATACACATATCCCACACCAAGCCCTCTACACTCCCTCCTCTCCTGATATCACCTTTTGCTCCCTCTGCCTAACCCCAACAACGTCATGGAGAGTAGTCGGAACCCTTGGTTCTGACCACCTTCCAATCATCATCATCACCAAAACAAGATGCACCCCAGTTGGCCACAGACACACATACACCAATTACAAGAGAGCTAACTGGTAAGCTTTTACTGAAGAGACAGAACAACATTTTGAAACACTTAACAGTACACCAATCACAAACATAAACAATGCTGTGCACACTTTTAATATAATCATACAAAATGTAGACAAGAGACACATCCCTAGAGGCAACAGGAAAATCACACAACCCCAACTTCACACCAGAAATCCAAGGCCTCATCAGACGAGACGCACTTAAACACAATACCCCCACACCTATCCCTCAAAACATAACAGACCAAATACAAACACTAAACACTGTGATTGCCAATAAAATACACGAACAAAAAACACAAAATTGGCAAAATTTTATCAATACACTTGGTCACAAAACAAACACCAACAAATTGTACAAAACAATCAACAGCATTACACTATCCAACAGTAACACACCACGCTCTCACGCAGCAATAATCACAACAATAGACAATCTACCCTCAAACAAACAACAAGCATACACACTCATAAATCATTTTGTACAGACAAGCCATCTCACTTCTCACCCTGACGACTGACGCACTATTCGAAGTAAGAAAGACTTTCCCATAGACTCAGACTATACATCCTTCATAGACAGTCAGACAAAACACATAATACATAATCTCAAGCACTCATCTGCCTGTGGCCCTGATAACATAAGTAACATCCACCTAAAACACATTGGACCACAAGGTATACACGCACTCACAAACATTGCAAACTACAGCTATTCACACAACACTATACCCGACATCTGGAAGCATGGTAAAATAATTACCATTCCAAAACCAAACAAAGACCAAACAAAGACCCAACAATCCCAACATTGCACCGCCCAATCACACTTCTCTGCACCCCCTCTAAAGTCATTGAATGCCTAATACTTCAACTTGTCACACCACATATTCCCCTTGCTGACTCACAACACGGTTTTAGGCCACTACACTCCACAAACACTCTTCTGATAAACCTCACACAAAGAATTTTAGATGGCATCAATTCAGATAGGCCCCACCACAGAACACTTCTTATAACATTAGACATTAGTAAAGCTTTTGATGCTATCCCCCGCCACAATCTAACAAATAAAATATATAACACAGACATGCACAATAACACCAAAAGATGGCTGGCCAATTATCTGGCAGGTAGGAATGCTTATGTGTCATATAATGGCCAATCATCGCACATCAGAAACATTAAGAATGGAGTACCACAGGGCTCTGTTCTATCCCCCACGCTCTTTAATCTATACATGCATGACATACCCACACCAGACACCTCAGAAATACAAATCTCTTCCTACGCAGACGACATAACAATCACATGCACACATCGTAACACAGACAAAGCTGCAGAAATAATCCAGCCATACCTTGATACACTCAACACATGGTTCATCACAAACAGACTCAAAATAGATCCAACAAAATCTACAGCAACACTTCTCACCAACTGGACAAAAGAACACAAATACATACCTCATCTCTACATCAACAACACTCTAATACCACACACAAACACGCCAAAAATTCTTGGTGTAACATACGATACATCCATGTCTTTCAAACAACACATCACAAACATAAAAAACAAATGCACACCTAGACTTAATACACTTAAGTCAATCATTGGAACAACATTTGGACAAAAAAAAAGAAACTAATACAACAATATACAAACAATGCATACGCTCAGTGATGAATTATGCGAGTCCTGCATGGGCTCCTAATCTCAGTGAGACACACCACAACACCCTTCATATCATACAAAACAAAGCCCTAAAAACAATTACAGGCTGCACAAATACAACACCTACAGACCATTTACACCATGAAACAAAAGTTCTCAAAGTCAAGGACCACCTCGACATGAGAGGCACACAAACACTTGCCGCAGCCATCACAAACACATCACACCCGCTACACTACATAGCAGAACACCCACACACACCAAGAAACATTAAAACAACACCCAAAGACCTGTATTACACACAGATACTCTCTTCTCTTCCTCCACAACCACCAAATACCAGCCTCCGGAAACATATTCATAATCATATCACTCACCAGTCCAATAACACACTGAAAGACAACACATTGCTGCATGCCAGACCCCCTGATATCCACCCTTCTGAATCCTCTCTCCCATGAAAGGACAGAGTCCACCTGGCCAGACTGCGGTGCGGCCACCACCCAGCACTTCTAAGCTACCAGAAGAGGCTTGATGACCGCATTGTGAACAGCTGCCCAGGATGTAACACTTCACCCCATACCATACAACACATAATGGAAGACTGCATTATACACAATCATGCACACAAACAACACAACATACACTCTATAAAGGATTTGTGGGAAAACCCAGTTTCAGCTGTGGCATTCCTTGGGGAGACGGGACTGCTCGGACAGAGTCTAGGGAACGACAACAACAACAACAACTGCCAGTGTGCTTCCCATCCCCTTGTTCCTAAAGGCACTAATGCTCAATCAATCAGTTGATCATTCTCTTTTGTAAGATACCCACAGTTCCTATAAGTACTAGTTCAGCTCAAAAGTCTCTATAAGAGGAGAATTTGAGCTGTCTACAGTGAGTGCAGGACAATGAAGATATCTTATTCTATGTATTCTGTGTCTCTATCCTTCAGAGAGACCCAAGGCAATAGACTGACTGCCTTACCAAAAAAACTAGTTTATGCACCCTCCTCTTCTATCAAACCCACACTGCTCTTCCTTGATCACTTTACATTTTCCTAATCCTCTCAATCAATAAACACCCATAAACCTTACTGACCACACTTAAAGACTGATCTCTCTAGAATTACTTCATATTTGTCTCTTTCCCTTGTATACCAGCCTATACATGTATCCATTCTGTCCTCGGTGCACGTGCACCATCCTATGAACACACCCTGAACAATCTCATAAGCAATTCTATCATCACTACTCCAGCTTTTATCAGACTCTCTACATCCATTGCTTTAGGTGCCTTTCCAACTTTCATTTTTTTTTTCAAAGTTACTAGTACTTTCTCTGATTAGAGCCTTCTAGATCTCCTTACCCATCATATTATAAACATTAGGAAGTGTGCATCTTCTTTAAATTCAACTTACAAAGCTCCAAGCTGAATCTTGAATTTGATAGAGGATGGATTGTACTCTGGCTTGGAGAGGTTGTGCTCACAATACCGACATCGCAGGGACCGCTTGACAAGAATGTGTTTATGCAGCGGGTACAAGTCAGCTGTTTTGGTGGGCTGCCACTCGGGTGAGGCCAAGCGCTGTTCCATTGTGGCTACTGTGGATCAAGACGAGCATGATCATTATAACCTTGTACATACATACATATACCAAAGGGTTTTTTCCCCCTTACAAGGGAGGTAGTCAAAAAACAAAGGCATAAAATCCACTCCTACCCATTCCATCCCTACATACTCCACTCCCATTCACCCCACTCCCTCACTCTTATCTTGGCTCCAGGATTCACTTGAAATGAGGAGAATGATCATACAGCTATGGTGTACAGGAAAAGTGAAGTCCAACAAGCCTCATCCCAATGCATAAACTTCTGGATCTGTTGATTTGGATATTTAACCTTCTATTGTACTTAACCCATTCAACCCCTGCCACTTAATGGCATCATTCTGGATATATGATTCTATTCAACTAGGGGAAATGTCACCAAACTTTTTTCATAACAGGCCAAATAACTGATAGAATGACAAGCCCAGTTTACACAACCATTTTCTTCAATACAGTGTAGTGAATACACAAAAAATAAAGACAACCAACACATTTATTTACCAATACACAAGAAAAAGAAACGACAAACATTTTCATTAACCAAAAACTCAGAAAAATACATACATACATACATATACCAAAGCTTTTTTTCCCCCTTACCAGGGGGGTAGCCAGAAAGGACAAGGCACAAAAACATTCCCACCCATTTCATCGCTGAAAACACTTCACACCCCTCCACCCTCCCTCCCATCTTAGCACCTCCTAGATGACGGGTCATCCCTGCACCCTGTCCACTGCCCTGGGTCAGAAGCAGTGTCGCAAGACACAGCACATCCACAGCAAGGCCGCTTCATTAAATCGGCGACCCCCCATATAAAGGAGAGGACGGGGAGAAATCCCTTCGGGCTGCGTCAAAAATTTTTGCTCACACACACTACCTCACCCCCATTCCCCCGTCCAATCCACCTCATGCATCACAACATCTTCCATATACAACCATTCTCCATTCACCCCTGTCTTCTGTCCTCTCCCGTCCTTCCTCAACAGACATTCCCCTCTTTCCCAAAGCCCCCTTCACCCCATCCATCCATCTCATCCTAGGACGTCCCCTCATGTTCACTCCCTCCACATCTGCCTTCCATACCTCCTTTACTAGTCTTTCTTCACTCATTCTTTCCATGTGTCCAAACCATCCTAATACTCTTTCATCCACCCTATCTCCCAGCTCCCTTTCCACCCCTGTTCTCCTCCTCACTTCCTCATTTCTCACTCTATCTAGCCTAGTAACCCCCATCATACTTTTCAGACACTTCATCTCAAACACATTCAAGTTCCTTCTCTCTTCCTCTCTCATGTTCCATGTTTCTGCTCCATACAGTGCTGTTGGCACAATCACTCCTTCATACAGTCTCCTCTTAGCATCCATTACCAGATTCCTATTCCTCATTACACTTTTTAAACCACCAAGGCATTTACTCGCTTCTCTCAATCTACATTCTACCTCCACCTTCACTCCACCCTTTCCTGCCACATTTGCACCCAAATATCTAAAACTATCCACTTCCTCCAGTTGCTCTCCCTTAATGCTCACTTCCAGATTACTGCCACTTTCACCCCTTGTACATCTCATCACCTTACTTTTACCCACATTTATCTTCAGCTTTCTTCTATCACACACTCTCCCAAACTCTGTCACCAGCTTCCTCAATACCTCCTCCGATCCTGCCACAAGCGCAGTGTCGTCGGCAAACAACAGCTGGCTCACCTCCCACTTTTCTCCATCTTCTTTAACCATCTCCAATCCCTGACCCACTACCCTTGCATTTACCTCTCGCACTACCCCATCCATGTATAAGTTGAACAGCCAGGGTGACATAACGCATCCTTGACGAAGTCCCACCTTTACCTCAAACCACTCACTCTCTCCATTTCTAATCCTGACACAAGCTCTACTACTCTCATAAAAACTTTTGACAGCTCCCAAAAGCTTTCCTCCTATCCCGTATATCCACATAACCTCCCACAGTGCCTTTCTATCTACCCTGTCGTAAGCCTTTTCCAGATCCATAAAGGCCCAGAAAACATCCTTCCCCTTACCTATAGCTTTCTCACATATCTGTCTTACCACAAAAATCTGATCTACACAACCTCTACCTGTCCTAAATCCACTGTTCCTCACCAATTACTCCCTCTGTTCCTCTCCTAATCCTCTCAATCAAGATCCTCCCATAAGCCTTCCCAACTACACTTAACAAGCTAATCCCTCTGAAACTACTACATTCACACTTGTCCCCCTTTCCCTTATATATTGGAACTATACAAGCACTCCTCCAGTCCTCCGGCACTCTACCTTCTCTCCAGCAAACATTAAATAACCTCACCAACCAGTCCACCATCACTGTACCTCCTTTTTTAAGACATTCTGCATGGCATCCATCCAGACCAGGTGCCTTACCTGCTTTCATCATCTTAACTGCTGCCTTCACCTCATCCTTCCTTATTTCTCCTCCATTTTCCTCACTCATCACTCTCATTTTCTTAGCATTTCCCACTGCAGCTATCTTTCCCTCCCTATCCTCCTTCACATTTAGCAACTCCCTAAAATATTCTGCCCATCTTTCCCTTACTGCCTTCTCCTCCATTATCATCTCTCCATCTGCACCTTTTACCTTTTCTTCTCTACTTGATTCGCCTCCTCTTCCTCTCTTAATTTCTTTCCAAAACATCTTTTTATTACTTTCAAAATTTTCTGTCATACTCTTACCCCATTTTACATCTGCTCACCTCTTTGCCTCCTTTACCTTTTTCTTTACTTCTCTTTTCTTTTCCCTGTACGTCTCATATGACTCCCTCGTCCTACTTTGTAACCAATCTGTGAAAGCTCGCTTCTTCTCTTCTACAACCTTCTTCATTTCCTCATCCCGGAAAAATAATAAATGATTTATTTATTTGTTTTCTACGTGTACAGTGCAGCAGAATGTCTTAAAAAAGGAGGTACAGTGATGGTGGACTGGTTGGTGAGGTTATTTAATGTTTGCTGGAGAGAAGGTAGAGTGCCGGAGGACTGGAGGAGTGCGTGTATAGTTCCACTTTACATGGGAAAGGGGGACAAGCGTGAATGTAGTAGTTTCAGAGGGATTAGCTTGTTAAGTGTAGTTGGGAAGGCTTATGGGAGGATCTTGATTGGGAGGATTAGGAGAGGAACAGAGGGAGTAATTGGTGAGGAACAGTGTGGATTTAGGACAGGTAGAGGTTGTGTAGATCAGATTTTTGTGGTAAGACAGATATGTGAGAAAGCTATAGGAAAGGGGAAGGATGGTTTTTGGGCCTTTATGGATATGGAAAAGGCTTACGACAGGGTAGACAGAAAGGCACTGTGGGAGGTTATGCAGATATACGGGATAGGAGGAAAGCTTTTGGGAGCTGTCAAGAGTTTTTATGAGAGTAGTAGAGCTTGTGTCAGGATTAGAAATGGAGAGAGTGAGTGGTTTGAGGTAAAGGTGGGACTTCGTCAAGGATGCGTTATGTCACCCTGGCTGTTCAACTTATACATGGATGGGGTAGTGCGAGAGGTAAATGCAAGGGTAGTGGGTCAGGGATTGGAGATGGTTAAAGAAAATGGAGAGAGGTGGGAGGTGAGCCAGTTTTTGTTTGCGGACGACACTGCGCTTGTGGCAGGATCGGAGGAGGGATTGAGGAAGTTGGTGACAGAGTTTGGGAGAGTGTGTGATAGAAGAAAGCTGAAGATAAATGCGGGTAAAAGTAAGGTGATGAGATGTACAAGGGGTGAAAGTGGCAGTAATCTGGAAGTGAGCATTAAGGGAGAGCAACTGGAGGAAGTGGATAGTTTTAGATACTTGGGTGCAAATGTGGCAGGAAAAGGTGGAGTAAAGGTGGAGGTAGAATGTAGATTGAGAGAAGTGAGTAAATGCCTTGGTGGATTAAAAAGTGTAATGAGGAATAGAAATTTGGGAATGGATGCTAAGAGGAGACTGTATGAAGGAGTGATTGTGCCAACAGCACTGTATGGAGCAGAAACATGGAACATAAGAGAGGAAGAGAGAAGGAGCTTGAATGTGTTTGAGATGAAGTGTCTGAAAAGTATGATGGGGGTTACTAGGTTGGATACAGTGAGAAATGAGGAGGTGAGGAGGAGAACAGGGGTGGAAAGGGAGTTGGGAGATAGGGTTGATGAAAGAGTATTGGGATGGTTTGGACACATGGAAAGAATGAGTGAAGAAAGACTAGTAAAGGAGGTATGGAAGGCAGATGTGGAGGGAGTGAACATGAGGGGATGTCCTAGGATGAGATGGATGGATGGGGTGAAGGGGGCTTTGGGGAAGAGGGGAATGTCTGTTGAGGAAGGACGGGAGAGGACAGAAGACAGGGGTGAATGGAGAATGGTTGTATATGGAAGATGTTGTGATGCATGAGATGGAATGAACGGGGGGATGGGGGGGTTAGGTAATGTGTGTGAGCAAAATTTTGACGCAGCCCGAAGGGATTTCTCCCCGTCCTCTCCTTTTTGTGGGGGGGATGGAGAGGGGGGGTTACCGATTTAATGAAGCGGCCTTGCTGTGGATGTGCTGTGTCTTGCGACACTGCTTCTGACCCAGGGCAGTCACTGTGGACAAGGTGCATGGAAGACCCGTCATCTAGGAGGTGCTAAGATGGGAGGGAGGGTGGAGGGGTGTGGAGTGTTTTCAGGGATGGAATGGGTGGGAATGATTTTATGCCTTTTCCTTTTTGGCTACCTCCCTGGTAAGGGGGAAAAAGCCTTGGTATATGTATGTATGTATGTACAGTGCAGCAGTGGGCCAGGTGAACTAGGGGATGGATACCCAACTTGAAAGGGTCTAATTCTCTTAGTTGTAAAAATAAAAATGCAAAACAAAACATATACCTACTTTTGGAGAGATCAACTGGAGCAGTAAAAATGTCCTCAGGAAGTCCTTCCACATCTTCTGAAGGTACTGATGGTGTGATTTCTGAAAGCTGACTAGAATCACCCTGTGAAACAAAAGTTTTAACGATTACACAGTCTCATTATGTCAATTCTAGTACACAGGTGTATATATATATATATATATGTAAACACACACACAAACATACATACATACATACATATACCTAGGCTTTTTCCCCCTTACAAGGGAGGTAGCCACAAAGGAAAAGGCATAAAATCATACCCACCCATTCCATCCCTGAATACACTCCACACCCCTCCACCCTCTCTCTCATCTTAGCACCTCCTGGATGACGGGTCATCCCTGCACCCTGTCCACTGCCCTGGGTCAGAAGCAGTGTCGCAAGACACAGCACATCCACAGCAAGGCCACTTCATTAAATCGACGACCCCCCTCTCTCCGTCCCCCCATGCATAAAATGAGAAGACGGGGAGAAATCCCTTCGGGCTGCGTCAAATTTTGCTCACACATACTACCTCACCCCCCCATGCCCCTGCCCATTCCACCTCATGCATCACAGCATCATCCATACACAAGCAGTCTCCATTCACCCCTGTCTTCTGTCCTCTCCCGTCCTTCCTCAACAGACATTCCCCTCTTCCCCAAAGCCCCCTTCACCCTATCCATCCATCTCATCCTAGGACGTCCCCTCATGTTCACTCCCTCCACATCTGCCTTCCATACCTCTTTTACTAGTCTTACTTCACTCATTCTTTCCATGTGTCCAAACCATCCTAATACTCTTTCATCAACCCTATCACACACACATACATACATATATACCAAAAGGCTCTTTCCCTTTTATCAGAGATGTATAAGTTAAAAGAATATATTCACCCTTCCACCATCCCATACCCATCTAAATAAAATCTAATCCACCCAACACCCTGAATTGAAATATGGACTGTTTTCAGGCACCCCTACAGACCTCACCCATAGATCATTCATTTATGTTAAGAGATTAAAATCTCAACTCAAAATGAAATGATGATATTTTTGTACTACTGCTCTCCCTCCTTTATGCTGACCCTTAAACTTACCCTTTACCACTTCTATGACCCTTACTTCTTCCTGATCCTCCTGTGAGGGGGTGAAAAGAATGCTGCTATCATGATTGCTGACATAAGAGAAGAAGAGAGAAGGAGAAGGAGTTTGAATGTGTTTGAGATGAGGTGTCTGAGAAGTATGGTGGGGGTTACTAGTCTGGATAGAGTGAGAAATGAGGAGGTGAGGAGGAGAACAGGGGAGAAAAAGGATTTGGGAGATAGGGTTGATGAAAGAATATTAGGATGGTTTGGACACATGGAAAGAATGAGTGAAGAAAGACTAGTAAAAGAGGTATGGAAGGCAGATGTGGAGGGAGTGAACATGAGGGGACGTCCTAGGATGAGGTGGATGGATGGGGTGAAGGGGGCTTTGGGGAAGAGGGGAATGTCTGTTGAGGAAGGAAGGGAGAGGACGGAAGACAGAGGTGAGTGGAGAATGGTTGTATATGGATGATGTTGTGATTGCATGAGGAGGAATGGGCAGGGGGGTGGGGTAGTATGTGTGAGTAAATTTTGACGCAGCCCGAAGGGATTTCTCCCCGTCCTCTCCTTATATGCAAGGGGGGACGGAGAGGGGGGGTCGCCGATTAAATGAAGCGGCCTTGCTGTGGATGTGCTGTGTCTTGCGACACTGCTTCTGACCCAGGGCGGTGGGCAGGGTGCAGGGATGACCCGTCATCCAGGAGGTGCTCAGATGAGAGGGAGGGTGGGAGGGGTGTGGAGTGTATTTAGGGATGAAATGGGTGGGAGTGTTTTTATGCCTTTCCCTTTTTGGCTACCTCCCTTGGAAGGGGGAAAAAGCCTTGGTATATGTATGTATGTATGATTGCTGACACTTCACAGATGGCAAAATTGGACAAGATGAAGAGAGAAGGGATCCCCTACTTTATATTTTTCTCCTACAAACACTCAAGTCTGCCTTGAGACTCCAACAAGAACCCTAGTAATTGGGTGCATGTATATGCTAAAATAAAATATATCTATCAATCTACGTGCCAAATGATTCTTCCACCTTATAAGGGTGGTAGCAAGTCAAGGCACCCACTCCCATTTGTTTCCTTTTGATCTTAGTTCCTCAAATAAGACAATACAAAATACATTCTCACCTTAGCTGAGAAAGCCGTCAGTGAGAGAGACTTCCTCCCCATGACGGAAGAAAGATTGTACTTGTCCGTTAAACTGAGATAAGAAGTCTTCCTCTTGGAGAACCTCTTCCTCTCTCTCTCCAGCTTCTCCCTCTGAGCAACACCTCGAAAATGCTCCAGGAGCGACTGCAGCTGCTTGTAGTGCGGACTATCTAGCTCACCCCAGGCTCCACTGGCTGTCAATCAAAACATTTGGGCCCAGGTTTCAATCTATATACTTGAAATATGAAAAAGAGAGAGAAAAAAGAGAAAAAGAGAGAAACTGAAAGAGAGAGAGAGAGCAGGAGAGATATATTTCACTTATATTTTTTTTACAAAATAATTATGAGTGAGCCCATATCAAGGGTTATCAATCTTAAATTTCCTAGAAAAAGAAAATTCACACCATCTTCATTTTCTTCTTCTTTTTTTGTTATCAGTTATGTATCTCTGAAGAGTATGCATAGTTAATTTTACACAATCACTCACCTACAGTCTGGTCCTTCAGTCCTACATCACGGGAAGTCCACCTACAACCTGTGCATGAAAGGTAGTACAACTTCCTTGCCACTGTCTTTGCCGAATCATCAGAAGCTGGAGCTTGGACACTGGTAGCTCGTGTTGACAGACTGTGACCACAACTTGGACAGTCAAAGCAATTAGCACACCTGTAAATCAGTCATTAATCAGTAAACAAGGTATAAATGCCTCACACATACACAAAAAATATGAACATTTAAATGCACAGTTCAGTACATTCTGAAAGACCAATATACATCAGTGTGCATACACTAATTTGTGGTACTAATATGATCTATAACTGGGCTAATAAAAAAATGGTATGCATATTCCCTCAGAATTATTATAATTTCTGTGCATCAACATGCATGTCCTTACAATACATAAAAATACATTCCAATACTTGAAAAAAAAGTTAAAGTTGTACTGTCTGGTCAATATAACTTCATTAAATGTAGAAGAAAAAAAAAAGTTTCATAAGCATACATAACACAAACATTTGTACCTATTTTTCTTTAGTCTTGCTTCTGTTGAAGGCATGTTTTCCAAGCAGTTTGGGCAGAACATGGTGTCCACCTGTGGAAAAACCAATCAATCAATCTATTGTCCCTGGTCTCTCTTGCAGAAAATCCACAGCCTTCAGGTATCCAGCAATAGTCTCATTAAATAATAAATGAAACAAAGTTAATATGAAAGTAAAAATTATAATTCTTCTATAACCTGGCTCAGCCATTTGGGTCAGTTCTCAAAATCAAGAGAAAAGACTCATTAGGGAGTTGGTCAATTTGAGCAAGCACCAGTTCAAGAGGGTGTTGGTTCAAGCAAACTATTAGGTTAGTCTAAGTTATTCAACACACCAAATGACAACCTAATTCCATATATAATATTCAGTTATCATCCCTATCATCATAGTTGTGAGCACAGCTATGCCAACTCCACAACACAAAAACAGTACAACTAGGACAGTACATTGGGAAATGGTAACTGATGCCCAATAGAACTGGTCCCACTTGAACTGCCACTCAATCAAAACAATTAAGTAACACTCGTGGCTCGACTCATAACATGATAAACATCACTTGCCCAATCAATCGATGCATCAAGTTATGTAAGTACCTAATTGCAAGATGAATATACAAGGACACTTGTGGGGAAAATTCGAAAGCAAGTGCTATGATGAGTGGAATACAGGAAAAAAACACAGATAATCCTGAAATGATATTGATAAATGGCAAGAATAATTACAAGATGTACATACTACAGAAATGAGAAGAGGAATACATAAAACATGATAACATCATGGATGAATATTGAATGCAACACTTTCTTTATGGACATAACTAAAGAGAAGCTTGCTGTTGATGGACTGGAATCATGTGGGGGCTGAATATGAAATGGAGTGAATGAGTAATTACTGGTTACGTCTTAAAGCTTTACAATTAGAAATAATGATATAATCATTAATGACTTGCAACCCTATCTATGCCAAAGTCAGCTGCTACAACTTTTGCTATAGACATATTCCCAGTTAGTATAAATTTGCATCATGTCTAATTACAATAGGTAATACTGTATGGGGTTCTAAAGTGAACATACATAACAATTTACTTATTAAGCCTCTAGACAACTCTGTGGGTGGAGTAAATTTTCACCAATGAGTCATGAAGATGAACACTTGATCTCCAATATTTTAAAATCATATATATAGATACTAACCTCGTGAGATACACAATTGCCGCATCGTAGCTTTAGGCAATGCCTGCAAAAGTATATAGCAGTAATTGGCTTCAAAATGCCACAGGAACACAGCAATTTTACACGATCCACCTGGAATACATGCGCCATGTTTGTGACAGAAGAATTACTTCACATTGCATAAACTATCGTATATTTACAATATATGATTGTATGTATTTGATACATCATAATGTGGACATGTATAAATAGAATTGTACATAGTAAAGATTATTTATTAAGATGATATATACAATGGGATACTACATAATGTGTATTATGTGCAAATATTACAAATATCAAGTAACAATACTAGGCCAAAACAGATAGCATGTTTTCCGGAGTATATACCTACTTGATTTTAGCCGAGAACATATAATGATCGTATTTCTATCTAATCTTACTGAAATGCATGTTTTATAAGATTGTTTTCACTTGTTACCATTAAATTCGTACTTTGTTCAGACATAAATATCTGAGCGTTTTCATATACCTCTACGCCAAAGAAAATGTAAAATTATGAGGGTAAACTTTAAAAATATGTATTGATGGTTAGGAGATTATCTTTATATCTCAAGGAACGCGTCGTTTCGCTTACACGCCGACGTCATTTCTCACAGCTTCCCAAAGCAAGGATCCATACAACCACCCTACCCATGGTAGGCCTTGATTGAGACCTCATAGAGTAGTCGTTTTTGTATACAAAGTTATGCTAGTGATACTCAATATTTCTCCGAAGGCACTACCAAAGATGTCGAGACGCCTTTTCAAATAAATATTCTGCAAAACAAGGAATAAAAGCAGGTTAAAGATTCAGATCTTAAATATTCTGGAAATACATTGACGATACAATGACCCCTCCATAGCTATTTAGGTTTATTTCAAGAAGTTGCAATATATTTGTTTCTTCTTCTAATTTCTCATTTCTGAGCTACTTAATTGTAAATTATGTACATTGGCGTCGGGTAGCTGGGCATAAGCAGGCCCGTGCAGAGGGGGGGGGGTGCTGGGGGTACCCGAGCACCTGTCCCTTTGCCCTGTGCCCCAAAAGTGTCCTTCACAAAAATATATAAAAATTAGTAAAAAATTATTTCTCTTAGGCTCTTTCCATTTTCTCACCATTCAGAAATTATAATGTGGAAAATGGTGTTGCACAGAGTTTACACACACACACACCACACACACACACACACACACACACACACACACACACACACACACACACACACACACACACACACACACACACACACACACACACACACACACACACGCACACACACACACATACACACATACACCTCTCATGGCGCTGTGGTTAGAGCTCTGGCCTGCCACTACGGAGGTCCGGGTTCGATCCTCGCCCGGGGCTGAAATAATATCAGTATCGCAGCGCTGAGGGGTGTTACTCCAACTCTCGTGGGCGGGGAGTTGGGGGTGTGTGTGTGTGTGCAAGGTCATAGCATTACCCATAGATCGGACCTACGAGCTCTGAGCTCTCTTCCAGGAGGGAAATAGCTGTCGATCACGAGTCCAACACGTGATCCAAAGACCAAGTGAATACACAGACACACACACACACACACACACACACACACACACACACATGAATAATACAAAAGAGTGAAGTGCCTAATTTCCAGCCCAAAACACCTGCCCCTTGCAATGTCTGTGCACGTTACTGGGCCAAAGGGTATATATTTGTGCCTCAGTCAAAATTTAAACTGCGGATTTTTTGTATTTCAGATTTAAGCACCTTTGGCCTGAGTGGTGGCCACGCGAAATCGGAGCACGAAGATTTTGGGTTTTTGATTTTGCCCAGAATCGCAAAGCCGACCGATTTGACCCAATCTTGCCCCCAGAGGTTGAAAAGTCGTATCCTACTATATGTGAGATGACAAAGTGTCTGTGGCCAATATTCCCAGATCTTTCTTTTGCTTTTGTAAATTACTATTTTCTCATTGCATTCACCTTATTCTAATACACAGGATAGGAGCAATGTTCGTGGGATCTTGTCTCTTACTCTACAATGATCACATCTGGCTTTAAATTAATTACGTGTGTGTGTGTGTGTGTGTGTATTCACTTGGTCTTTGGATCACGTGTTGGACTCGTGATCGACAGCTATTTCCCTCCTGGAAGAGAGCTCAGAGCTCGTAGGTCCGATCTATGGGTAATGCTATGACCTTACACACACACACACACCCAACTCCCCGCCCACGAGAGTCAGAGTAACGACCCGAAGCGCAGCTGTACCGAAATAATTTCGGCCCTGGGCAGGATTCGAACCAAGCACTACGCGCACCACCATGCTAGTAGTTCATCGTTCTACCAACTGCGCCACCGAGTCGTGTGTGTGTGTGTGTGTGTGTGTGTGTGTGTGTGTGTGTGTATGTGTGTGTGTGTGTGTGTGTGTGTATTTACCTAGTTGTATTTACCTAGTTGTATTTTACGGGAAGGGGAGCTATGCTCGTGAGGTCCCGTCTTCATATCTCATTTTATCTAAACTATTTTTAAATTCATGTATTGTTTTTGCACACACCACTTTCTCATCTAACTTGTTCCAACTGTCTATTGCTCTGTGAGGAAAGCTGTTCTTTTTCAAATCTCTTCTATAGTTGTCTTTTTTTATTTTCTTTCCGTGTCCTCTTGTATTTCTGTCATCCCATTTTATCAGATTCTCTCTATCAGTAATTTCTATGCCTTTCATGATTCTGTAAATAGCTATCAAATCTCCTCTCTCTCTTCTTTGCTCTAGTGTCTGTAGTTTAAGTTTTTGTAGTCTCTCTTCATATGATAGTTTTGAGAGTGTTGGTGCCAGTTTAGTAATTGCTCTTTGTATTCTTTCAAGTTTTTTTATACATTTTTTTGTACTTGGTGACCATATCGTTGCTGCATATTCCAATCTTGGTCTTATCAGGGTGACTAGGATTTTCCTCACCATTTCTTCATCCAGGTATGTAAATGCCACTTTGATTGTTCTTATTAAATTATAAGTTTCTCCAAAAATCTTATTTATATGTTTCTCAGGTGACATATTATTCATAACAATGACTCCCAGGTCCCTCTCATTTTCTACTCTTTTTATTCCTTCTTCTCCCAAATTATATGATCCTGTTATTCTGTTTTTGCTTTTTCCAAATTCCATTATACTACACTTTTTTGTATTGAACTCCATCTCCCACTTCCTACTCCATTCTTGTACTTTATTTAGATCTCTCTGTAGTGATTCACAATCTTCTTCAGTTTTCACTCTTTTCAGTAATTTTGCATCATCTGCAAAGAAGCTCATATAGCTTTCAATTCCTTCATCCATATCATTAATATATATAGCAAACATTATTGGGGCCAGAACTGTTCCCTGCGGGACACCGCTTATTACTTCATTCCATTTTGAGTGCTGATCTCTTATCACTACTCGCATTTTTCTTTCTTGCAAAAAGTCTTCCATCCAATTTAGCAATTTACCTTGTATTCCTCCTTCATATTCTAATTTCTTAAGCAACTTCTTATGTGGTACTTTGTCAAAAGCTTTTTTTAGGTCTAGAAATGCACAATCAGCCCATCCATCTCTTTCTTGTATTATATCTATTAGCCTTGAATAGAAACATATTAAATTGGTGACGCATGATCGTCCTTGTCTGAATCCAAATTGCCTTGGATTTAGTACGTTGTTTTTTTCCAAGTATTTTACCCATCTACTTTTGATAATTCTTTCACATATTTTTGCTATTGTACTTGTTAGAGAGACTGGTCTATAGTTGGTAGGTTCTTCTTTATTTCCTCCTTTATATATAGGTACTATATTTGCTTTTTTCCAATCTTCTGGAACTTTTCCTTCTTTTAAGGAACTGCTTATTATGCTATGTATTTTGTCTGCCAGTTCATTCCTACATTCTTTCAGAATCCAGTTTGCTATTTCATCTGGCCCATGCGATTTTCTGACATCAAAATTACCCAAGTGTGTCAATATTTCATTCTTCGTTACTTCTATTTCTTCCATAGGGGGGACTTTTTCCTTCCACTCAATCTCTTCAGGTTGTATATTTTCCCTTGTAAACACTGATTTAAAATGTTTGTTCATAATTTCTGCCATTTCCATTTCCTCAGTGTATTCAACTCCCCCTTGTCTTAATTTCTCCAAGTCTTGTTTGTTTTTCAGTTTATTGTTTACAAATCTGTAGAATAGTTTTGGTTGATCTTTACACTTTTCTATAACATCTTTTTCATATTTTCTTTTTTCCTCTCTGCACTTTTGTACATATTCATTTCTATAACCAGTATATATTTTCCATTTTTCAGGTCTTCTGTCTTTTTTCCATCCGGTCCAGGCTTTGTCTCTTTTGTCTTTTAACTCCCTACAACTTTTGTTGTACCAGCATTTTACATATTCTTTTTCTTGTTTTTGTCTTGGGACATACTTTTCCACTCCTTCTTTGTAAATTTTTGTCAAAATATTCCATTTCTCTTCCACTGATGTTTCTTCTTTGTATATTTCTTCCCAGTTTTCTTGTTGGAAGAATTCTCTTATTTTATCAAAGTTTGTTTTTTCATACATCATTCTTCCTTTTCTATATTGTTCATTTCTTTTCATATATTTTTCTTCATTAAGTTCCAGTTCAATCAATATGTGGTCACTTTTACCTATTGGTGTTTTATATTCAATCTTGTCCACTATTCTAGGTTCAGATGTAATTATTAAGTCTAGCCTCGATGGTTCTTCTTCATTTCTATACCTAGTGTTCTCTTGTATCCATTGTGTCATTGAATGGTCAGTAATCATCTCAAGTAGAGCATTTCCCCATGAGTCATCACCACTCTTTACTGTCATTTCTTCCCAGCAGATTTCTTTGCAATTAAAGTCGCCCATCATAACTATTCTTCCTCCGTCTTCCATTATTTTAGTTAATGCTATCTTTGTGTCCTCTAACATACTTTTATGTTCATTCTCCTCCCATGAGTCTGTTTTCGGAGGCACATAGTTGATCACAAATTTTCTGCTCTTCTTATCTCGGTCTTCCACTTCTATCATAATCATCTCTACTGTATTCTTTCCATATATGACACCTTTCACGTTTATATCCTTCTTTGTCAGGAACATAACTCCACCCCCTTGTTTTTTCTCTCTGTTTCTAATCCAATAATTGTATGTATCATGTCCTACACTGTTGGGTGGTAGTGGGCCTTTTAATTTTGTTTCTACAATTCCCATTATGTCCGGTTCTTTTTCTTTCAAATAATCATTCAGTTCATTCAATCCTGTTATCAATCCATCTATATTTGTGTAAGACACTCTTAGTTTTCTGCCACTTCCATTGTGTTCTCTGTTTCCCTTATGTTTTTCTTTAGTATGTCGAACTGCTTTATTTTCATGTTCACTACTCTCCAATAGAATCTCTCTTTCTCTGACTCCGTTCTTTCCTCGTTTTTTGCCTTAGCTTCAATTCTTTTCTGCTTTTCTGCCTCTCTTTCCTCCTTATTCATTTCTCTTTTTATCCATACCTTTTTATATTGATCATTTGTTGCTAGTTTCCCTGTCTTGGATAGAATTTTCTCTGCCGTTGTTTGTGACCTGAATTTAATCTTAATTGGTCTGGTCTTATCTGTACTATATTTTCCGAGTCTGAATTTTTCCTCAATTTCCTTTATAATTTCTGGTTCATCTTCCTGGACTAATTTTAATAAACTGCTTACCCTTTCATTTTCCTCCTTGATTCTTGCGGTTCTATCTGGGTTATGTTTCTCTTCCATTCCTAATATAATTATACATTTCTTTTTGTCAGCTAATTCTCTTACTATATTCTCCTTCTGTCTCATCACTTTAATAACTGAGTCTTCATTATGTTCTTTCAATTGCTGTTTGACTATGTCAGTGAATGAAACCTTATTCCCTTCTTGAGTTATTCTCCAATTTTTAGCTTCTGTAGCTATTTTCTCACTGTTTTCATTACTATTCTTCTTCAATTTCTCATTCTCCTCCTTTACATTTCCTAACTGTCTTTTTAGGTCCTCTACTTCTTCAGTTAAGTTTCTGTTAGCCTTCTCTAGTTGTTCCAATCTTTCAATTCTTTGGAGAATGGAGCCTACATTACCTAACTTACGTTCCAAGTCCTTGATCACCTTATCAACTCTCTCCTCTAGTCTTATCAGTCTGGGGGGGGTTGTGTCCCCCCCACCCTCTTTAAATCCCTGGAACATATTCTCGTCACTTTCTACTGTATTTCTCCTCTCTATACTTCTAATCTTTACATTTTTATTTGCCATTTCGTCATCCGGTGGTCGTTTCATGTTGACCTTCCGCCCGTCTGCCTGGGCCAAGTCCTCCACATCCTCATTACCTTCCATTTCCCCAGTAATCCCTCCCCCTCTCCTCTTTCCTTACTTTCCCACTACCTCACGAGCAATTCCCCCCCCCTGCAAATACAAAAAGGCACTTCTCTTTGCGTTGGTATCCTCAATCTGCACTTTTCTTCAGAGCGTTCGTCAAGCCGTCCGTTCGTTGAAAGTGTGTGTGTGTGTGTGTGTGTGTGTACGTGCATGTACGTGTGTGAGTGTACGTGTCCATACATACGTCCGTGTGTACAAAAAACGACAGTATGTATATGTGTACATATATGTTGAACGTCAATGAAGGACCAAATAATAATATAGAGCAAGGTATAAATGAAAAACAAAATGATAATGTAAGATATGATATTGGAATTCAAAATGTTTCAAAAAGAAATAATCACGAGTTTCTTAAAACCATGTACTTTAATGCTCGTAGTATTAGAAACAAATTTCAAGAAATACAGGCGTATGTCAAAAGCGAAAATCTCGATATGATAGGAATAACTGAGACATGGTTAAATGGTAAAGAGTTCGAAGCTGAATTTAATATTGCGGGATTTAAACACTTTCATCAGGATAGAAACCACAAGAAAGGTGGGGGTGTTCTATTGTACGTTAAAAACAATGTTCATGCTTGTGTTTTAGAGAAAGTGAAACAGGATGCATATGATAGTTTGTGGGTTGAGTTAACCCAAACAAATGGACAAAAAATGAATATAGGTGTAATATATAGGCCAAAGACATTATCATTAGCAGACGACAAACTGTTATTTCAAGAACTGTCTAGTTTCTGCAACCGGGATTTATTGATAATGGGTGATTTCAATTTTACTGACATTGATTGGATGACCCTTGAACATGGCCATATAGGTAGTCGCTTGTTTGATTTTCTTGGTGACAATTACTTAATTCAGCATGTAAAAGAGCCCACAAGATATGGAAACTTACTCGATCTTTTGATCACTAGCCGCGAAAGCATGGTAATTGATGTAGAAGTCGGTGAATCTGTTGCAAATAGCGATCACAACCTAGTTAGATTCAAACTCCTAAACAGTTTTAGAAGAGATACTTGTGTTTCTAAAATACCCGATTTCAGTAAAGCTCAGTTCATAGAACTACGTCAGGAGCTTCAGCTTACAGATTGGGAGGCAAAATTAAACGAAAGACCTGTAGATCAGATGTGGGAAATATTTCAAAATACGCTCACTAAGAGTATTCATACTTACTTTCTTGCTCACCCAAAGTGGCTCGACAAAGAAAATTAAAAAAAGTATGGCTAAAAAGAGACAGGCTTATAAGAAATATAAGTACTCGGGTGCATGTAATGACTATGAAAGTTATGTATCAATACAGAGATATTTAAAAAACACAATAACAAAAACAACACGACAATACGAAATGAACATCGCTGAGAAATCCAAAGAGAATCCCAAAGAATTCTATAGTTACATTAGAGATAAAAAGGTTGTTAGGAATCACATTGGCCCACTATTATCTGCTGACGGTCAACTTGAATATTCAAATGAAGGAATGTGTGATATTTTAAACAACTATTTTAGCTCAGTATTCGTAAACGAAACACCTTAAAATGAACTTCAAACTGAAACATGTGAAAATTCTAGGGTAAACTAATTACGGTAAATATAACCAAAGAAAAAATTAAAAGGTGTATAGAGAAACTCAAAGTTAATAAAACACCAGGGCCTGACGGTTGGCATCCAAAAATGTTAAAGGAAATGAAAAATGAGATTGCTGTTCCATTAGAAGTTATTTTCAAGAAATCCATCATATCCGGAGATGTCCCAAGAGAATGGAAGCTAGCTAACGTTACTCCCATATTCAAAAAAGGTGACAAAAAGAAACCAAATAACTATAGGCCTATAAGTTTGACTTCAATCGTAGGAAAAATAATGGAAACTATCATCAGAGATGCTATGGAACATCATTTAGAAAGTAACCGTTTGATAAATGATAGCCAGCATGGTTTCAGACGGAAACGTTCTTGCGTGACTAACTTACTCGAATTCTACAACACAGTTATCTCGAATTATGACAAAAGAAATAATATAGATTTAGTATATCTAGACTTTGCAAAAGCTTTTGATACCGTCCCACACGAAAGACTACTTACTAAATTAGCTTTGCATGGAATAAGTGGTAGCCTATTAGGTTGGACTAGTAATTGGTTTAATTGGTCGAAAACAGAGAGTTGTTTTAAATGGAAAAACTTCTGGATGGAAAAGTGTTGCAAGTGGAGTTCCTCAGGGTTCCGTTCTTGGGCCACTTCTATTCATAGTATATATAAATGATATAGACCATGGACTAAAATCTACTGTTTCCAAATTTGCTGATGATACAAAACTGTGCGGAGTGGCAAATGATCACTCAAACCAATTAGATATTCAAGAAGATTTAGATCAATTACAGCAATGGTCTGAGAAGTGGCTAATGAAATTTAACACAAGTAAATGCAAGGTAATGCACATAGGTAAAAATAACAGTAAGTACGATTACAAGTTATTTGGAAATTCGTTAACAAAAGTGGATAGTGAAAAAGATCTCGGCGTAATTATCAGTAACGACCTCAAATCATCCAAGCAGTGTATTTCAGCCTCTGAGAAAGCAAATAAGATTCTAGGACTGATTGCGCGATCTTTTGATTTCAAAAGTCCATCACTCATTAACAAGCTATATAAATCGTTAGTTCGTCCACATTTGGAATATGCTGTTTCCGTATGGTCACCGAATCTCATTAAAGACATTGACAGATTGGAAAGAGTACAACGGCGAGCCACAAAACTGATTCCAAATATCAAAAATAAATTATACGAAAATCGACTAAAACATATGAATCTGTTTTCTCTAAAAAAGCGTAGACTCAGAGGTGACTTGATACAGGTCTTTAAAATTCTAAAGGGAATTGACAACATCAAAAGTGACACAAATTTTTACATTGAATGAGAATCAGACAAGAAACAATGGTCTCAAACTGTCCGGAAATAGATTCAATTTGGAAGTAGGTAGAAACAACTTTGCCAACCGTGTAGTTAATGAATGGAATAAACTTCCTGCACAGGTAGTGCAATGTAGTTCAGTTCGAAGCTTTAAGAATCATTTAGATAAATACCTAAGTAAGATGCTGTAATGATTATAATTTATCTTATATTATTTGTTTTTGTTTTGTTATCATTTGTCTGTCTGATTTTGATTTATTATTAGTTATATGTCAATTTATTATTATTTACTATTTACCTCTTTGTTTATTATTTAACTATACCTATGCATTTATTTGTTATTTACATTATCATAGTTTTTATTTATTATTTTATCATTAATATGATTTTTTTTTCGCATCCGACCTAGATATGGATCAAAAGGTCTCCTGTCGGCATGCTCCGCCTTTGTAATCCTTTGTAATCCTTTGTATGTATGTCTGTATGTATGTATGCATGTATTTATGTATGTCTGTATGTATGTATGTATGTATGCATGTATGTATGTATGTATGTATGTATGTATGTATGTATGTATGCATGCATGTATGCATGTATGCATGTATGTATGTATGTATGTGTGTGTGTGTGTGTGTATGTATGTATGTATGTATGTATGTATGTATGTATGTATGTATGTATGTGTGTATGTATGTATGTATGTATGTATGTATGTATGTATGTATGTATGTATGTATGTATGTATGAGTGTGTGTGTGTGTGTGTGTGTGTGTGTGTGTGTGTGTGTGTGTGTGTGTGTGTGTGTGTGTGTGTGTGTGTGTGTGTGTGTGTGTGTGTGTGTGTGTATGATTCAGCATGGTCTTGGATCACGTGTTGGACTCGTGATCGACAGCTACTACCCTCCCGTATGAGAGCTCAGAGCTCATGTATGACCGATCTATGGGTAATGCTGTGACCTGACACACACACACACACACACACACACACACACACACACACACACACACACACACACACACACACACACACACACACACACACACACACACACACACACAACTCTCAGCCCATGAGAGTTTGGGTAACGGCGCGCAACGTAGTGATACTGAAATTATTTCACCCCTGGGCGGGATTCGAATTCGGACCGTCGGGTTAGCAGTTGCGAACTCTACCACTGCGCCGTCGATCCGTGTGTAATAATAATAATAATAATAATAATAAAAGGTTTATTTCTATTACAGTGGTACACTGACAATAATACATTGGAAAAGTTGATTAAAGATATAAAAACTTGGAATATATACGTGGAGCAATTTTACAATGAGTTAATTATGTGCACAATAGATGGGATAGCACTGTTTTTGTAGCGGTCTGTCCTTGGCGCTTTGATTGGTATGAGTCTATTTATGTGTCTAGTGGACGTGGCGAGTTGGTGGAGCATCAGGAGGGAGGAGGTGACGGTGTCTAGGGTGGGAAAGCAGGCTTTCCCCAAATTTCCTTAGTGCCTCCCCGTGCCGCTGGGACACCCTTGATAGAGTAAGGGTGGTAAGAGCATGGTCGTAGCTGCTGTACTCCACGCCCAGGATGATCCTGCACGCTCTCTTTTGTACCCTCTCCAGCTTTTGTCTCTGTGTGAGGGTGAGTGAGCTGCACCAGGCTGGTGATGCGTACATGAGGGTGGGGAGTATGAAAGTTTTGTAGACCTCCTGTAGCTCAGATGTAGGTGTTCCTAGTGATTTTAACCTACTCAGCATATACAGTTTGTAAGACGCTGTCCTGACTATATTGGTGATATGTTGGTTCCAATTTAATTGAGCATCGAGTGTGATGCCCAAGATCTTTGTGGATTGCACCAATTGGAGGGGGTGGGGGCCCAATGAAAGTTGTGGAGGAGGTACTGCTTGGGTGGAGGTACAAAAGTGCATCACTACGGTCTTGTTGGTGTTGATTGTGACGTTGTTGTTTTCCGTCCACATCATGAGCTTGTTCAGGGTGTTTTGTAGTGGTGCGTAATCAGGCCGCCTGGTGTTGATGGGGATGCCTATGGTGCTGTCATCCACGTACTTCCATCTGTGAGGAGTGTCCAGGAGGGCGTCGTTGATAAGGATGAGGAAGCATAGGGGACCCATTTTGGTACCCTGGGGGACCCCACAAGTTAAAGGGAGGAGGGGAGAAGTTGACCCTTGGTACCTGACCGCCTGCCGTCGTCCGGTGAGGAAATCTGCCAGCCATGCTATTAGGTGGGGCTGGATCCCCAGTTGGATGGCTTTGGAGAGAACAACATTGTGGTCAACAAGGTCAAAGGCCTTCCTGAAGTCTACAAAGGTAACAGCTAGGGATGTGTTACGCTTGTCTAGGTTGCTGTGAAGGAAGTTGAGTAGGTCAATGAGACAGTGAGTGGTAGAGGAGGATTTCATGTTGCCAAATTGTTGTGCATCTATTGAGTGTTTTATGTTGCTGTAAATGGAGTTAAAAACCAAGTCTTCACATATAAGGCTTGGGATAGGGGTGATGGCGATGGGCCTAAGGTCACTTAGTGATTGTGGGCTGAGGGTTTTGGGGATGGGAGTAACATATGATATTTTCCAGTCGCTGGGGCAGGTGTTTTGGCTTAAAGAGGCATTAATTATGGAGGAGAGTGGGAGGGCAAGTTCAGGGGCAAATTCCTTGTAGATTTTAATAGGAAGGTCAGAGGGGGTTGTGGATCTATTTTGTTTGAGTTTACCCAGCTTAGTAGCTACGTCGGAAACTTGAACTTGAATGGGGGGTGAGGGGGAAGGGAGGTAGGCAGGAAGGCGGGAAGGGTCGAGAGGGGGTAATGTTTGACAGATAGAGGCGAAGTGGGAGTTGATCTCCTGGGCTGCTAGGTCAGGTGACAGGTGCGAGATGCAAGGGAGGTGGGAGGTCTTGTTACCCTGCAGGCCACAGAGAGCCCTGATCTTGCTGAACCACTGAGTGTTATTGCGTTGCTGTTTGAGGTGTTGCAATTTGTTTGGGTAGTAAGAGGATTTGGCGGTAATGATCTCTCTGATGACCTTATTCCTCAGGGACCTGAACTGGGCTCGGTCGGTGTAAAATGCCTTGTTGCGTTGTTTGATGAGACGTTTGATATGTGGTGTCATCCAAGGAGCGTCAGAGTGATGGACAGAGAAATCCTTTACAGGGAAGAAGTGGTGAAAGGCCTCAATTGTGGTGGTGGAGTAATTTGTCCACTTGGTCTCCACGTCTTCAACGTTGAGAACCTCTGGCCAGGGATGTTCCACTATCCACCTGCCAAATTCCCTCATGGCGGAATCAGGCATAGGGCGGTGCTGTCTGGTTACTTTAATCCTGTGAATGGCTGCACTAGGGGCTGGGGACCATTGTATGGTGAGGTGCGTGCTCTTACCGATGGGGGGGAGAGGTCTGGGGGTAGAGTACAGCTGCGCCATGTCAGTCATAATTAGGTCAAGGGTAGTTTGGTCGTGGGTGGGAAAGGTCACTACCTGCTTGAGATTTAAATGGTTTAAAATATCACTTGTGTCCAGACGATTAAAGTCCCCGCACACAACTAATTTGGCAGCAGGAAACCTTAAGCGGAAGTCAGCAGTTTCAATGATGTGATCGTTGAGGAGAAGGGCAGTGTTGGCACGAGGAGGGTGGTATATGACGCACATTATAATAGAGGCGGTGTGGCGGGGATGGAAGCGGGGGGTGAGTTTGACCCATAAAGCCTCGACTCCCTCTGGTATGTCAACCCTAAGGTGTAAGGGGTTGAGGTCAGCTCGACAATACAATGCCACACCACCGCCTCTGCGGTTTCCTCTGAGATGGTGAAAAAAGTACAAAATTTTCTATGTTACACACTTCGGGAATTATTTGCCACGCTTCCGTAATTGCCATCACATCACAGCCTGTGGAGCGCACTAATTCAATCACTTCTTCCATTTTGTTGGCTAATGAGGTAACATTAGATAGTATGATGGAGGGTAGGCTGTACCAAACGCGTGGAACTTCATTGAGAATTCGTTGTCTTGGCTCGACTTTTCGTTTTTTGGTTGCACTTCTTTTATTTGTAATCACAGGCACTGTTCGGGTAATTTTTGAGCCACCGCGTCGGCCACGATTGCGAAAAAGTTTCATGTTTTTTAAGCTTTGAATCACTGAACTTGGTGGATAACCGCATCCTCGTTTCCACGTATACATTTGACTAGGTGTGTATCGATATGAGGGTGAGAGATTTTGCAAAGCTGGACCGCACATTATTTCTGTATCTCAAGCTTAGAAATAGGGTTATGGGTCAACAAGCTGACCCTGGCTGCTACCTAGCGCCTAGTCAGATCTGCGACAGGACACGGACACGTCCGTGTGTGTGTGTGTGTGTGTGTGTGTGTGTGTGTGTGTGTGTGTGTGTGTGTGTGTGTGTGTGTGTGTGTGTGTGTGTGTGTGTGTGCACGCACACACACACACACACGCCTAACAATCCAACAGTCGATTATTTTTAGAATTCTTGACCTGAAAGCTATGGTGAAAGTGAGAGCAGAAGAACTGAATACGTCAGAAAAATTGTGAAAGAGGAGCATGTTGACAAGTGTACCTGGATGGACCTCGTAGTAAAAAAAAAAAAAAAAAAAAAAAAAAAAAAAAAAAAAAAAAAAAAAAAAAAAAAAAAAAAAAAAAAAAAAAAAAAAAAAAAAAAAAAAAAAAAAAAAAAAAAGACAAAAAGACAATGGAATTGGAGAGCAGGGAAATGTTTTGAAATAAAAAAAAACGGAAGAAGAAATACGGATTAGAGTGTGAGAATTCGAGATAAAGGAATTTATTGTTGTAATGTGAAGTTTATGGATGTGAATGACAATATGGACAGTATACGAGTTTCGGTCTTAAACAAGGTCAAATGCTAAAAATAAAAAGCAAGCAAACACTCTGATAAATAAATAAAAAACAAACGAAACAACCAGTCGAAGGACATCACAGCAGATTGCATAAAAAACAACCAATTCACAGACATTATAGTATATTACTTAAATGTTGATCCAACCGAATCTTGGGGAAAAAAAAACCGAACTACATTCCATTCCATCGCTTTTGCTGGAAGTTTCATCCATTCAGTGACTTCGTCGTCGATAGGTGAATGTTGTAGAGGTGAGTATGTGGAATGGACAAGCTGTGGCTCACATAAGAATACGACGTATATCCATATAAGGAACACACGACTTAGTAAGCCTATTTCAGAGTACAAACCGACGAAAGGGATACATTATCGTCTACAATTTATGTCGAGAAGTTTGATAGGAACGAGGAACGTAAATGAGAGGGGATGGCATATTCGTGAGGTAGGTTGATCAGCACATTCAAACTTGTGGTGTATTTTTAAGATTTTATTGTGTCTCTCACAGAAGTGGAGTATTGGACGGTAGGAGGGAGGGGTAGGGAGGGAGGGGTGGGGGAGGGGGGTAAGGTTTATTTTACACTAACTATGGACAACTTGACCCCAGGGTGCTTCATGAGAAATTAGGCATTTCCTTTCCTTCCTCTTCTTTTCCTTTCTTCCGTCCTTCCTTACCTTCCTCCCTCCTCCCCTCCTCCCTCCCTCCCATCCTTCCTCCTTTTCTTCTCTCCTTTCCTTCCTTCCCTCCCTCCTTCTATACTTCCTTCCTTTCTTCCTTCCTTCCTTCCTACCTTCCTTCCTCCCCTCATCCCCTCATCCCCTCCTCCCCTCCTCCCTTCCTCCTTTCATCCTTTCTTTCTTCTTCCCCTCCTCCTTCCCTTCCTTCCATCCTTCCTTCCTTCCTTCCTCCCTTCCTCCCCCCCTTCCTTCCTGCCGTCCTTCCTTCCTTCCTTCCTCCCTCCCTTCCTTCCTTCCTTCCTTCCTTCCTTCCTTCCTTCCTTCCTGTTTTCTTTACTTCCTTCCTGCCTTCCTTCCTTCCTTCCTTCCTTCATTAATTCTTTCTCTCCTCCCTTTTCTCCTTCTATACTTCCATCCTTCCTTCCTCGCCTCCTCTTCCTCCCTTCCATCTTCCCTCCCTTACCTCCTTCCTTCCTTTCTTTCCTTCCCGTTCTTTTTCTTCTTCTTCTTCCTCTTTTTCTTTTTCTTATCGTTTAGGGACATCTGATGCTGTTCGTCCTCCCTCCAGACCCAAGAATGCAAATCGACTTCGTGGCGGCCCCGACTCCGGAGGACCTTTGTCGCCTCCTGTCACAGAGGCGCCGAGAAACAAAGAAGAAGACTTCCAGATTACTCCCCACCCCCACCCCTCCCCTCCCCCTTCCCTCCCCCCACTCCCCTTTCACTGCCCCTTTCCCCACCCCCCTCCTCCCACCCCCAAATCCCTTTCACCGAAGGCCTGAACCCCTGGTGGTCAGTTTCACAGTAGCCGTTCCTAACTCGAACCCTAGATTCGGGATCGGTGGGTCGAATACGACGTGTCTTGGCTAAGCTGATTCGTGGCAGAAAAGTAACCCTTTTTTATTCTTGGATACAAATTTACGAACTCAGATTCGTTGTCATCAAATCACTTCGTTTGTCATCATGTTCCTGGCGCTCGTACAAGTTTTATGTTCATTAAGAGATAATGAGGAACGTCTTATTAGAGGAATTGAAAATATTGTCAAGGGTGAAAATAATGTTGTCTTTAGTAATATTAGAGCAAAATTGCTGCCCCGAAAGAGTCTCTCTCTCTCTCTCTCTCTCTCTCTCTCTCTCTCTCTCTCTCTCTCTCTCTCTCTATATCTCTCTCTCTCTCTCTCTCTCCCTCTCTCTCTCTCTCCTCTCTCTCTCTCTCTCTCTCTCTCTCTCTCTCTCTCTCTCTCTCTCTCTCTCTCTCTATATATATATATATATATATATATATATATAAATAAATATATATATATATATTAACCACAATCACTGGGACCCATTCAGTGTTGTGCACACACACACACACACACACACACACACACACACACACACACACACACACACACACACACACACACACACACACACACACACACACACACACACACACACACACACACACACACACACACACAGACACACACACACACACACACACACACACACACACACACACACACACACACACACACACACACATACACACACACACACACACACACACACACACACATATATAAAAATATATATATATATATATATATATATATATATATATATATATATATTAACAACCACAATCACTGGGACCCATTCAGTGTTGTATGTATATATATATATATATATATATATATATATATATATAATATATATATATATATGTACATATATATATGTATATATTATTTGGATGATGGAGAACATAAACACAGGGGAAGGCTCGGAACCCTATACACTCTAACGTTTCGTTCGCGTAGAACTTCTTCAGAGAGTGTATGTAGAACTGCAATTGAAGTTTATGTACTAAATCTAATTACCTTTTCGGATACTTGGGAAAGGTCGTTTTTCTGGTGTGTTTTAGAATTAAAATACTAGTTTGTTTAGCTAAATTGATAAACCCTCCTCGATTATTCGATGAATTATTAGTTGAAATATATGCTGATTTAACAATTCTTCTAGTGAATTTATCAAAACCTTTATGTAGCACTTCAGCTTCTCTCCAGTTTGGTAAATGATCGAATTTTTCCGCATGAACTACTAAAGAATTAGATGTCCTGTGTGCTTTTATGTCGTTTTTATGTTCATAAATTATTTTTTCTAATCCTCTTGACGATTCGCCAAAATAAGCCATTGAGCAACTATTGCACTGGATTTTGTATACGACGCTGTTTTCGGAATTGGTTCTCTTTTCGGAAGTCTTTATTAAATCACCTATCCTCTTGTTAGTTATTTTAGCTATGTTTATACCTGATTTTGTTAAATATTTGTCTATTATTGGTGACGTTTCTGAGCCAGGTACTGATATAAAATTTGTATTATTTTTATCATTTCTCTCTTTCTTTCCGCGATTGTAAATATTTATTGCTTTTCTTTTTGTTCTTTTCAACATTCCCTCTGATAAATTCACTAGAAGAATTGTTGAATCAGCATATATTTCAACTAATAATTCATCGAATCATCGAGGAGGGTTTATCAATTTAGCTAAACAAACTAGTATTTTAATTCTAAAACACGCCAGAAAAACGACCTTTCCCAAGTATCCGAAAAGGTAATTAGATTTAGTACATAAACTTCAATTGTAGTTCTACATACACTCTCTGAAGAAGTTCCACGCGAACGAAACGTTAGAGTGTTTAGGGTTCCGAGCCATCATCCAAAAAATTTGGCTAAACTACTTATCCATATATATATATATATATATATATATATATATATATATATATATATATATATATATATATATATATATACATATATATATATATATATATATATATATATATATATATATATATATATAATATACATATGTGTATGCATGTATTTATTAATACATACATACATATACCAAAGGCTTTTTTCCCCTTACTTGGGAGGTAGTCAAAAAGAAAAAGGCATAGAAACCACTCCCATCCATTCCATCCCCTACATATTCCACTCCCCTCCACCCTCCCTCCCTCTCATCTTGGCACCTCCTGGATGACGGGTCATCCCTGCATCCTGTCCACTGCCCTGGGTCAGAAGCAGTGTCGCAAGACACAGCACATCCACAGCAAGGCCGCTTCATTAATTCAGTGACCCCCCCTCTCCGTCCCCTCATGCAGAAAAGAAGACGGGGAGAAATCCCTTCGGGCTGCGTCAAATTATTTCTCATACATACTTCCTCACCCCCCATCTCCCCCACTCCCCCTCATGCATCACATCATCATCCATACACAACCTTTCTCCATTCACCCTTAACTTCTGTCCTCTCCCGTCCTTCCTCAACAGACATTCCTCGCTTTCCCAATGCCCCTTTTACCCCATCCATCCATCTCATCCTGGGACGCCCCCTCATATTCACTCCTTCCACCTCTGCCTTCCACATTTCTTTTACTAATCTTTCTTCACTCATTCTTTCCATGTGTCCAAACCATCCTAATCCTCTTTCATCAACCCTATCTCCCAACTCCCTTTCCACCCCTTTTCTCCTCCTCACCTTCTCATTTCTCACTCTATCTAGCCTAGTAACCCCTATCGTACTTCTAAGACATTTCATCTCAAACATATTCAAACACTTTCTCTCTTCCTCTCTTATGTTCCATGTTTCTACGCCGTACAGTACTGTCGGCACAATCACTCCTTCATATAACCTTCTCTTAGCATCTATTCCCAGATGTCTATTTCTCATTACACTTTTTAATCCACCAAGGCATTTACTCGCTTCTCTCAATCTACATTCTACCTCCACCCCCACTCCTCCTTTTCCAGCTACATTCGCACCCGAGTATCTAAAATTATCCACTTCCTCCACTCTCTCTCCCTTAATGTTCACATCCAGCCTGCTGTCACTCTCTCCCCTCGTACATCTCACCACCTTACTTTTACCCACATTTATCTTCAGCTTCCTTCTTTCATACACCTCAAACTGTGTCACTAACTTCCTCAATCCCTCCTCTGATCCTGCTGCAGGAGCAGTGTCGTCAGCAAACAACAACTGGTTTATTTCCCACTTTTCTATAACCATCTCCAACCCCTGACCCACTACCCTTGCATTCACCTCTCGCACCACCCCATCCATGTATATATTGAACAGTAAGGGTGACATAACACATCCCTGACGAAGTCCCACATTTACCTCAAACCATTCACTCTCTCCATTTCTAATCCTAACACAAGCTCTACTACTCTCATAAAAACTCTTGACTGCTCTAAACATCTATCCTCCTATCCCATATATTTGCAATACCTACCACAGTGCCTTCCTGTCTACCTTGTCGTAAGCCTTTTCCAAATCCATAAAAGCCCCAAAAAACATCCTTACCTTTTCCTATAGCTTTCTCACATATCTGTCTTACCACAAAAATCTGATCAACACAACCCCTACCTGTCCTAAATCTACACTGTTCTTCACCAATTATTCCCTCTGTTCTTCTCCCAATCCCCTAATTCAAGACCCTTCCATAAACCTTCCCAGCTACACTCAACAAGCTGATTCCTCTGAAACTACTACACTCACACTTGTCCCCCTTTCCATTGTAAAGCGGAACTATACAGGCACTACTCCAGTCCTCCGGCACTCTACCCTCTCTCAAACAGACATTAAATATGCTCACCAGCCAGTCCACCATCACTATACCTCATTTCTTCAGACATTCTGCATGGCATCCATCCAGACCAGGTACCTTACCTGCTCTCATCATATTAACAGCTGCCTTCACTTCATCTTTCCGTATTTCTCCTCTATTTTCCTCACTCATCACTCATTTTCTTAGCGCTTCCCACTGCAACTACCTTTCCCTCCCTATCCTCCTTCACATTTAGCCACTCCCTAAAATACTCTGCCCACCTTCCTCTCACTGTCTTCTCTTCCATTATCATTTCTCCATCTGCACCTTTTACCTTTTCTTCTCTACTTGATTCGCCTCCTCTTCCTCTCTTAATTTCTTTCCAAAACATCTTTTTTATTGCTTTCAAAATTTTCTGTCATACTCTTACCCCATTTCACATCTGCTCTCCTCTTTGCTTCCTTTATCTTATGCTTAACTTCCCTTTTCTTTACTTTGTACCTTTCATACGATTCCCTCGTCCTAATTTGTAGCCAATCTATATATGCCTGCTTCTTCTCTTCTACACCCTTCTTTGCTTCCTCATCCCACCACTTACTACCCTTCCCTCTATTTCCTCCCCCCCCTTGTTCCACACACCATCTTTGCACATCTTATGATTTCCTCCTTGAACCATCAACATTCCTCCTCCATTCCTAGTTTTAATCAATCCTTCATTCCCTCCCACTCCTCTCTCAGCTTCTTCTTATACTCCTTCTCCTTTTCTTTCTCATTTAAGCTCTCACTCCAAGTACCTCCCTACCTTCTGCCCTTTTCCTCTCTCTCCACCTATTCTCCACTCTCAATTTACCTTCCACCAGAAAATGATCTGATATTCCCCCACTCTCTCCTCTTAGAACATGCACATCCTTAACTTTTCCTACCATACTCCTGGTCACCACTATATAGTCCATTAACAATCTATCTGCCACCCTTCCTTCCACCACCCTCTCCCATGTGTACTTATGCTTGACTTTCTTCCTAAACACTGTATTTGCTATCATCAACTCTCTTTCAAGAAACATCTCCACCATCAATTCTCCACCACGATTTTTACCTGGAACTCCATACTTCCCAATCACTTCGTCTATTGGTTCATTTCCTACCCTAGCGTTAAGGTCTACCAATACAACTACAATGACATTTTTCCCTAATCCCTCTATGCACTCATTTAAATCTACCCAAAAATCATCCCTTTCCTCTACGCTCTTCTCACTACCAGCCCCATACGCACTTATACTATAGTTGTAGGTCTGAGTGCAGCGGTGAACGTAGTGGAACCGGTCTGATTCGGTTTGCCGATCTGTGAACACTTGTCAAGATGCAGGGAAACATGGAGCAACGTTACACCATCAAAATTTGTGTTAAATTCAAAACCAAACAAGAAGCTTATGGAATGTTAAAGGAGGCCTATGGGGATGAACAGATGAGCCAAGCAAGTTTCTATCGGTGGTTTAACAGATTTTCTGAAGGAAATGAACAGGTTGAGGATGAACCCAGATCTGGAGCACCGAAAAGTATACGCAAGGAGGAAATCATTAAGGAAGTGCAAAGGTTAGTGATGCAAGACCGTCGAATATCTGTGAGGATGATATCTGAAGCTGTTTGTATTAGTATTGGCACAGTAGAGACAGTTCTGACCAAAGATCTGAAGCTCCATAAAGTCTGTGCCAAGTTCATGCCAAAGATCCTCTCCGACGACAAGAGGCAGTTTCGTGTGGAATGTTGCACTGACATTCTCGAAATGACAGAGGCTGATTCAGATTTCCTGAATAAGGTAGTGACTTGCGACGAGAGTTGGGTGTTCACCTACGACCCTGAGAGCAAACGTCAGAGTGCTCAGTGGAAGCACGCGACCTCCCCCAGACCCAAAAAGGCAAAGATGAGCAGGTCGCAAGAGAAGGCCATGGTCATTCCTTTCTTTGACTCCCAGGGGCTCATTCACGTTGAATGGGTTCCTCAGGGTCAAACCGTCAATAAGGAATATTACCTTACTGTTCTGAAAAGGTTCAGGGAGAAGATAAGGAAGAAGAGGCCTCAGCAGTGGAGGAGTGGTTCCACCAGGACAATGCCCCATGCCACAAGTCAACGCTGGTGACCACCTGGATGGCCGACAGGGGAATGAAAGTGGTACAACACCCACTCTACAGCCCTGACCTAGCCCCTTGCGACTTCTTCCTGTTCCCACGCATGAAAGACAGCCTCAGGGGAACCAGATTCCAGTCAACAGAGGAGCTGAAAGAGGCATCGGAAAGTTACCTGAAGGGACTACTGAAAAAGGACTTTGAGGAGGTCTTCCAGGATTGGGAAAGACGCATGCAGAAGTGTGTAGATGTGAGAGGCAATTATTTTGAAGGAGACAAAGTTTTGTAAGCTTATGAAAATAAATAGTGTCTCTCCTGACATTTTCTCATTACTTATTGAGCAAGGGAGATATATGCTGGGTCATTGTGACAAGTTGATGAATGTAGAAAAAGAAGTCACGGGACTAGTTCCAAGGTTTTTGAGTTTATTTCTGACCGGTTTTGCTCTATGCTTCTTCCTCTGAAGAAGCATAGAGCAAAACCGGTCAGGAAAAAAAAAACTCGGACCTAGACCCGTGACTTCTTTTCCCACCTTCACACACAAACACACACACACACACACACACACACACACACACACACACACACACACACACACACACACACACACACACACACACACACACACACACACACACACACACACACACACACACACTTCAGTGAACGGACGGCGTAGAGGACGTTCTGAAGAAAAAGTGAAAAATAGCGGCTCCAAAGCAAGGGAGGTACCTATTGTATTTGCAGGGTGGGGGAAATTGCTCGTGGGGTAGTGGGAAAGTAGGGAAAGATGAGAAGGAGAGGGATTGCTGAGGGAAATGGAAGGAAATGAGGAAGGAGAAGACTTGGCCCAGGCAGACAGACGAAATGTAAACAAAAAAAACGGCCCCCCGACCAACTGAGTGACGACGAAATGTCTAATAAAAATGTAAAGATCAGAAACATAGATAAGAGCAGTACAATGGAAGGTGAGGATGATAATTTCAAAGGATTTAATGAAAGGGCGGCGGATACCAACCTCCCCCGACTGACAAAACTGGAGGAAAAACTTCAACAAATGTCTGACAACTGGGAAGTTAGGTTTGGCAAGATGACAAAAAATCGCCGAGAGGTTTGAAAAATTGGAAGAACTAGAGAAGGCGAACAAAAACTTAACTGATGAAATAGAAGACCTAAAAAGACAGTTAAGAGAAGTAAAGGTGAAGAATGAGGAATTGAAGAGGAATAGTAAAGAAAACAGAGAGGCCATAACTAAAGAAGCTAAGAATTGGAAAGCAACCCAAGAAGACAATAAAGTTTCATTCACTGACATAGTCAAACAAAATTGAAAGAACATACTGAAGACTCGGTTATTAAAGTAATGAGGACAAAAGAAGAATATAGTAAGAGATTTAGCAGACAAGAAGAAATGTATAATTATATTAGGAATGGAAGAAAAACACAACCCAGATAGAACCACAAGAATCAAAGAGGAAAATGAAAAAGTAAGCTAATTACTAGAATCAGTTCAGGAAGATGAACCAGAAATTATGAAGCAAATCGAAGAGAAATTTAGACTTGGAAAGTATAGCACAGATAAGACCAGACCAATTAAGATTAAATTCAAGTCACAAACGACGGCAGAGAATATCTTATCCAAAACAGGGAAACTAGCAACAAGTGAACAATATAAAAAGGTATGGATAAAAAGGGAAATGAATAAAGAGGAAAGAGAGGAAGAAAAACAGAAAATACTTGAAGCTAAGGAAAAAAAACGAGAAAAGAACGGAGTCAGAAAAAGAGAGATTCTATTGGAGAGTAGTGAATATGAAACTAAAGAAAGTCGACATACAAGAGAAAAACAAAAGGGAAACAGAGAACACAATGGAAGTGGCAGAAAACTAAGAGTGTCTTACACAAATATAGATGGATTAATAACAGGATTGAATGAGCTGAATGATTATTTGAAGGGAAAAGAACCAGACATAATGGGAATTGTAGAAACAAAATTAAAAGGTCCACTACCACCCAACAGTGTAGGACATGATGCATATAATTATTGGATTAGAAACAGAGTGAAAAAGGAAGGGGGTGGAGTTATGTTCCTGACTAAGAAGGATATAAACGTGAAGTGTGTCACATATGGAAAGAATACAGTAGAGATGATAATGATGGAAGTAGAAGACAGAGATAAGAAGAGCAGAAAGTTTGTGATAAATTATGTGCCCCCGAAAACAGCCTCATGGGAAGAGAGTGAACATTAAAGTATGTTAGAGATAGCATTAAACAAGATAATGGAAGAGGGAGGAAGAATAGTTATGATGGGCGACTTTAATTACAAAGAAATCTGCTGGGAAGAAATGACAGTAAAGGGTGGAGACGGCTCATGGGGAAACGCTCTACTTGAGATGGTTACTGACCATACAATGACACAATGGATACAGGAGAACACTAGGTATAGAAATGAAGAAGAGCCATCGAGACTAGACCTAATAATTACATCTGAACCTAGAATAGTGGACAAAATTGAATATAAAACACCAATAAGTAAAAGTGACCACATATTGATTGAACTGGAACTTAATGAAGAAAAATATATGAAAAGAAATGAACAATATAGAAAAGGAAGAATGATGTATGAAAAAACAAACTTTGATAAAATAAGAGAATTCTTTCAAAAGGAAAACTGGGAAGAAATATACAAAGAAGAAACAACAGTAGAAGAGAAATGGAATATTTTGACAAAAATTTACAAAAAAGGAGTGGAAAAGTATGTCCCAAGACAAAAATAAGAAAAAGAATATGTAAAATGCTGGTACAACAAAAGTTGTAGGGAGTTAAAAGACAAAAGATACAAAGCCTGGACCAGATGGAAAAAAGACAGAAGACCTGAAAAATGGAAAATATATACCTGTTATAGAAATGAATATGTACAAACGTGCAGAGAGGAAAAGAGAAAATATGAAAAAGATGTCATAGAAAAGTTTAAAGATCAACCAAGAGTATTCTACAGATTTGTAAAACAATAAACTGAAAAACAAACAAGACTTGGAGAAATTAAGACAGGAGGGAGTTGAATACACTGAGGAAATGGAAATGGCGGAAATTATGAACAAACATTTTAAATCAGTGTTTACAAGGGAGAACATACAACCTGAAGAGAACTAATGGAAAGAGAAAGTCCCCCCTATGGAAGAAATAGAAGTAACAAAGAATGAAATATTAACACACTTGAGTAATCTTGATGTCAGAAAATCGCATGGACCAGATGAAATAGCAAACTGGATACTGAAAGAATGCAGGAATGAACTGGCAGACAAAATACATAGCATACTAAATAGTTCCTTGAAAGAAGGAAAAGTTCCAGAAGATTGGAAAAAAAGCAAATATAGTACCTATATATAAAGGAGGAAATAAAGAAGAACCTACCAACTATAGACCAGTCTCTCTAACAAGTACAATAGCAAAAATTTGTGAAAGAATTATCAAAAGTAGATGGGTAAAATATTTAGAAAAAAAAACAAAGTGTTAAATCCAAGGCAATTTGGATTCAGACAAGGACGATCATGCGTCACCAATTTAATATGTTTCTATTCAAGGCTAATAGATATAATACAAGAAAGAGATGGATGGGCGGACTGTGCATTTCTAGACCTAAAGAAAGCTTTTGACAAAGTACCACATAAGAAGTTGCTTAAGAAATTAGAAACTGAAGGAGGAATACAGGGCAAACTACTAAATTGGATGAAAGACTTTTTGCAAGAAAGAAAAATGAGAGTAGTGATAAGAGACCATCACTCAAAATGGGATGAAGTAATAAGCGGTGTTCCGCAGGGAACAGTTCTGGCCCCAATAATGTTTGCTATATATATTAATGATATGGATGAAGGAATTGAAAGCTATATGAGCTTCTTTGCAGATGATGCAAAACTACTGAAAAGAGTGAAAACTGAAGAAGATTGTGAATCACTACAGAGAGATCTAAATAAAGTACAGGAATGGAGTAGGAAGTGGGAGATGGAGCTCAATACAAAAAAGTGTAGTATAATGGAATTTGGAAAAAGCAAAAACAGAATAACAGGAGCATATAAATTGGGAGAAGAAGGAATAAAAAAAGTAGAAAATAAGAAGGACCTGGGAGTCATTGTTATGAATAATATGTCACCTGAGAAACATATAAATAAGATTTTTGGAGAAACTTATAATTTAATAAGAACAATCAAAATTGCATTTACATACCTGGATGAAGAAATGGTGAAGAAAATCCTAATCACCCTGATAAGACCAAGATTGGAATATGCAGCAACGATATGGTCACCAAGTACAAAAAAATGTATAAAAAAAACTTGAAAGAATACAAAGAACAATTACAAAATTGGCACCAACACTCTCAAAACTATCATATGAAGAGAGACTAGAAAAACTTGAACTACAGACACTAGAGCAAAGAAGAGAGAGAGGAGATTTGATAGCTATTTACAGAATCATGAAAGGCATAGAAATTACTGATAGAGAGAATCTGATAAAATGGGATGACAGAAATACAAGAGGACACGGAAAGAAAATAAAAAAAAGACAGCTATAGAAGAGATTTGAAAAAAGAACAGCTTTCCTCACAGAGTAATAGACAGTTGGAACAAGTTGGATGAGAAAGTGGTGTTTGCAAAAACGATCATCAAATTTAAAATTAGACTAGATAAGACAAGATATGAAGACGGAACATCACGAGCATAGATACCCTTCCCGTAAAATACAACTAGGTAAATACAACTAGGTAAATACACATACACACATATATATATGTATATATATACATATATTTGAATAATTCGCTAGTGGACAGCGACATCAATCATACAATCCATGACCGTCGCGCAGAGGATTCGAACCACCGCCTATAGACTCAAGAGAGTCCACAGCACCCGCCTTTAACCACTCGACCACAGACGTCTGTGGTCGAGTGGTTAAAGGCGGGTGCTGTGGACTCTCTTGAGTCTATAGGCGGTGGTTCGAATCCTCTGCGCGACGGTCATGGATTGTATGATATACATATATATATACATATATATACATACATATATATATATATATATATATATATATATATATATATATACACATATCGAACAGGTTTTGTAGGAAAGATCAGACAAAGAGCAGCTCAAACACACAGTCGTAGGACCCACTGCTACTGACACGTCCCTGATGGCAAACAGGGAAATTCCTCATAGATATATGGGGTACCGTCATAATGACGTCGTGGACCATTAGGCACCCTATAGATATAGGGCTTCACCGAATATAATGAATAAGGTGACACCAGATAAATATCACACCAGAAACAAGTTGGCAAGGAGGTGAGATTACTGCCAACCCTCCTTCATAGCCAACATGAATATGAATAGCAAAAAAAAAAAAAAAAAAAAAAAAAAAAAAAAACGGGCGTTCCTCTTGAATCATCGTCTCCTAAAGGTCCAACTGCATTGCATCGTGTGCTTACGGGCAGTGTGCCACCGAATGTGAGTAAGCACTATCCAAGCAGATCCAAGTCTTGGACATTAAACAACACGAAGAAAATTATACTTACAACGAAAGAACACTCTCAGAATACCACAGGCTGGAGAGTTTAATCAAAGAGTTAGACAATATCAATTGGGACATCGTGGGACTGAGCGAAGTCCGAAGAACGGAAGAAAAGCTGATACAGTTACAAGATGGTCACCACCTGTTCTACTATAGAGGTAAGGACAAAGAAAGATCTAGTGGAGTAGGATTCTTGATCAATCGAGAGGTTGCTGGTAACGTAGTCAAATTCAGTAGTTTATCGGACAGGGTAGCTTGGATTGTGATTAGGCTGTGTAAAAGATACACTCTAAAAATAGTTCAGGTTTATGCACCAACTTCACAGAGTTCAGACGATGAAATTGAGTCCTTCTATGGTGATTCAAGTCAGGTAATGGATCAAGAAGAAAGTAAGTACACTTTGGTAATAGGAGACTTTAATGCTAAATTGGGAAAGAAAATGGGAAATGAGACGTGCATTGGGAAGTTTTGAGTAGGTGAAAAAAATGACAGAGGCGAGATATTAGTACATTTTGCAGCGAACTACAACATGAGGATAATGAACACTTTCTTTCAAAAGCGTGTAGGTCGTAAATGGACGTGGAGAAATCCAAATGGAACAACAAAGAACGAAACAGACTTTATATTAGGAGATGAGAGGAAAAGCGTTAGCAATGTTACGGTGATAAATAAAGTCAACATAGGTAGTGACCATAGAATGGTAGGTTGCACAGCTAAATTCAATTTCAGAGCCGAGAGAAATAAACTAGTTTTAAAAAAGAAAATAAGCCTTGCAAAGGTTAAGGATAATAATAAGAAATTTCAATTAGAAATTAGAAATGAATTCGAAGCTCTAAGAACTAACGAGAACAGCGTGGAAGATATAAATTTGAATTTATGTGAATATCATTAAGGAATCAGCAGAGAAAAAAGGAAGTACAAAAAAAAACAAAAAAAAAAACACAAGAGAAAAGAAATACTCCAAAGCTACAAATGACCTAATTAAAAGAAGAAGGACCATGCAGATTAAAAACAGGAGAGACAAAATAGAAAGAGTAGAACTAAACAAGCTTATGAACAAAAGTTAGAGATGAGAGAAAAGAAAGAGAAACAAAGATGAAATAGAGGAAACTATTCGGAAAGGTAAAGGTATTAAAGGGACCGAGCGCAGACATGCTTTAGGAAGATAGTAAATTATATGTTTGAAAGACAGAAATGGAGAGATCATTAAATGTAGAGACAGAATGGTAAAAAGAATAGAAGAAATTTACCAGGAGCTTTACTCGTCGAAGACCGTTGTTGAGTCAGTAAATCCATCTGTAGATGTTAGTAGTGTGCCAGAGATTACAAAGGAAGTAGAATTTGCTGTAAAGATATGAAACGAGGAAAAGCACCTGGGGAAGATGGTATATCGATAGATCTGTTGAAAGATACAGGGAAAGATGTTCATATTAAGTTAGCTAAGTTGTACACCCAGTGCTCACGTCAAGAAAGCGTTCCTGAATCCTGGTGCAATGCTATAGTGATTTTGCTTCGTTAAAAAAGGAGACCAGAAGGACCTTAGCTTGCTATCAAATATATGTAAAGTATTCTTCAAGATCCTTACAAATAGACTAAGTCAAGTTTTAGATAGAAACCAACCGAGAGAACAGGCAGGTTTTAGAAGCGGATATTCAAATCTAGACCATTGGCAGGCGATGAACCAACGAATCGAGAAAACGACAGAATACAATATACCTCTGTGTTTAGCTTTTGTAGATTACAAGAAGGCCTTTGACTCAGTAGAACAAATAGCAATACTAAACTCGCTACGCAAACAGGGTACAAACGAACAGATCGTAAGAGTTTTAGAAAAGATTTATGCGAAAGGTACCGCTATATTTCGACTACATAAAGATACAGAAAAGACCAGGATCAAAAAAGGAGTACGGCAATGCGATGCAATTTCACCCAAACTATTTACAGCTTGTTTAGAAGATATTTTCAGAAGGTTGGGTTGGAAAAAGAAAGGTTTGAAGATTAATGGCGAGTATTTGAACCACCTAAGATTTGCGGATGACATTATTCTTATTTCAGAAAGAGCAGAAGACTTGCAAGATATGATGAGCGATCTAAACAAGGAAAGTCTCAAAGTAGGTTTAAAAACGAATAAGAGTAAAACCAAAGTAATGCTCAACACGAAAGTTCAAAGCAAAGAGATTGTATTTGATGATGAGAGTCTTGAGGAAGTTGAAGAGTATAATTATTTAGGTCAAATGGTAAAAGTGACGAAAGATCATGATGCTGAAATAAAAAGACGCATTACAACTGATGTAGAAGTCGGTGAATCTGTTGCAAATAGCGATCACAACTTAGTTAGATTCAAACTCCTAAACAATTTTAGAATAGATACTTGTGTTTCTAAAATACCAGATTTCAGTAAAGCTCAGTTCATAGGACTACGTCAGGAGCTTCAGCTTACAGATTGGGAGGCAAAATTAAACGAAAGACCTGTAGATCAGATGTGGGAAATATTTCAAAATACGCTCACTAAGATGATTCAAATTTACATTCCTTTTAAGGACAGACGTCCCCCAAATCAGGCTCGCCCAAAGTGGCTCGACAAAGAAACTGAAAAAAGTATTGCTAAAAAGAGACAGGCTTATAAGAAATATAAGTGCTCGGGTGCATCTAATGACTATGAAAGTTATGTATCAATACAGAGAGATTTAAAAAAGACAATAAGAAAAAGAAAACGACAATACGAAATGAACATCGCTGATAAATCCAAAGAGAGTCCCAAAGAATTCTATAGTTACATTAGAGATAAAAAGGTTGTTAGGAATCACGTCATTGTTCCACTATTATCTGCTGCCGGTCAACTTGAATATTCAAATGAAGGAATGTGTGATATCTTAAACAATTATTTTAGCTCGGTATTCGTAAATGAAACACCTCAAAGTGAACTCCAAACTGAAACCTGTGAAAAGTCTAGGGTAAACTTACTACAGTAAATATAACAAAAGAAAAAATTAAAAGGTGTATAGATAAACTCAAAGTTAATAAAACACCAGGGCCTGACGGTTGGCATCCAAGAATCTTAAAGGAAATGAAAAATGAGATTGTTGTTCCATTAGAAATTATTTTCAAGAAATCCATCATATCCGGAGATGTCCCAAGAGAATGGAAGCTAGCTAACGTTACTCCCATATTCAAAAAAAGGTGACAAAAAGAAACCAAATAACTATAGGCCTATAAGTTTGACTTCAATCGTAGGAAAAATGATGGAAACTATCATCAGAGATGCTATGGAACATCATTTAGAAAGTAACCGTTTGATAAATGATAGCCAGCATGGTTTCAGACGGAAACGTTCTTGCGTGACTAACTTACTCGAATTCTACAACACAGTTATCTCGAATTATGGCAAAAGAAACAATATAGATTTAATATATCTAGACTTTGCAAAAGCTTTTGATACCGTCCCACACAAAAGACTACTTACTAAATTAGCTTTACACGGAATAAGTGGTAGCTTATTAGGTTGGACTAGTAATTGGTTGAATGGTCGAAAACAGAGAGTTGTTTTAAATGGAAAAACTTCTAGATGGAAAAATGTTACAAGTGGAGTTCCTCAGGGTTCCGTTCTTGGACCACTTCTATTCATAGTATATATAAATGATATACACCATGGACTAAAATCTACTGTTTCCAAATTTGCTGATGATACAAAACTGTGCGGAGTGGCAAATGATCACTCAAACCAATTAGATATTCAAGAAGATTTAGATCAATTACAGCAATGGTCTGAAAAGTGGCTAATGAAATTTAACACAAGTAAATGCAAGGTAATGCACATAGGTAAAAATAACAGTAAGTACGATTACAAGTTATTTGGAAATTCGTTAACAAAAGTGGATAGTGAAAAAGATCTCGGCGTAATTATCAGTAACGACCTCAAATCATCCAAGCAGTGTATTTCAGCCTCTGAGAAAGCAAATAAGATTCTAGGACTGATTGCGCGATCTTTTGATTTCAAAAGTCCATCACTCATTAACAAGCTATATAAATCGTTAGTTCGTCCACATTTGGAATATGCTGTTTCCGTATGGTCACCGAATCTCATTAAAGACATAGACAGACTGGAAAAAGTACAACGGCGAGCCACAAA
>NC_134782.1:33696868-33706963 GCF_046742065.1 Oratosquilla oratoria
CTCGTATCCGAACTGATTGGACGAGAAAGAGTTCGAATTTGGGAGATGTTTGGATAATCGAGGTAAAATAACTCATGTTCGGATAATGGTGGTTCATGGGAGGGATTACAGTATATCTTTGTTGTCATTCCAGTAATAGTTTTCTTTACAAAATATCACATTAATTACATATAGATGGGGCTATTGCGTATAAAAATGTACAAATACAATTTTGTTTACAAAAGTTGATTTTAGTTATATGTGAGAGAAACTGCTGTATATGAACATGTGTAAAATACTCAAAAAGTTAAGAAATGTTTGCGTAGTTACGACCTGTATTCGTAGTAATAACGAAATGTTTCGTGTAAACTTAAGCCAGACACAAAGAATTCGGACATCAGTCGACATTGCAGTTATGTGATGTTACCAGAGTTGTTCGTTCTTGAAGTCGCAGCCAATGGTGTGAAAAACACTCCCGTTTTCTCCTCTTTTTCTTTTTTATTTACTTATTTATTTATCTATATTGATCTTTTTACCCCACTATTTATCTAATTCTCTTTTATGGGAGATTTTGTTTGTTTCTGTGTATTCATATGTGACAGACTTCCTGCGCATTCTAGTTTCTGATAGTTCTCTGTATTCATTTGATCCTTCCTTTCCAGCAAAAAGACGTACTTTATAGATATTGAACCGATTATCAATAGACGAATTAACTTAGCTGAAAGCTAGCAAAGCCTTGGAGTAATGAGATTCTTGAGGAATTAAAACCCCTTTCAGGCCAAGGAAGGAACTTTTGACTGAATTTAATCGTCAATCTCTATATTACGTCACACGTTTGGAGGGTTCATACATTTCTATAATCACTTTGCCTTCACCGGTCAAGATATTTTTTACATATATAACGAATAACAATCAAGGAATAAACAACAATATATATAAAACAGCAGGCCCAAGTACCTCTGCTGGTGCTATACATTGAGTATAGACATCCCGCCTATTATCACACATTTCAGTAGGTAAATTTTATTTTTTAATCACTAACATAGAAGAAAAGTGGCAATGATCAGCTCGGGATTCATACTCTCTAGCCTCTGGACTAGGTATTGTTCCAAGCATTAGATGCCCGGTACATTTTTTTTTTTCGTACAGAGAAGGCGAGATAGGTAGCCAATAACGTTCTACAAGCGGAGTCACCCAACATGTGTTCAGCCAGCCACGTCATGAACCAAAAGCTTCCTTGGTCATTTCGTTCTTCAGACTTTGCGAAGTATGGACGTAGGTTCTTCTGGAAACGTGACAATCGAGCATAGACGCAGATCTCCTGTAGCCATAGATTCTCGAATGCCAAGAGTCTGACGCAGGCGCCAGCACTAAGACTCTCTGGTGCCAAGATTCTTGCGTTAAGTCCTTGAATGCCAAGACTGGCGTCTGCATTAAGACTTGGATGATGAGATTCTGACGCCGGCGCCAAGACTCTCAGATGCCAAGACTAGTGTCTGTGTCAAGCTTCTTGGATGGCAAGACTGGCGTCGTCGTCAAGACTCGGGTGTCAAGACTGGTGTCCCGAGGCTCTGGCGTCGACGCCAAGACTTCGGTGCCAAGGTCTTGGATGCCAAGGTCCTCGAGTTAAACTCTGATAATAAAAATTCTTGTGTCCGTACCAAGACTTTAGGATTGCAAGACTCTCACTAAACGAATCTTAGATGCCAGTAGTCCTGTGTCCGCCAGCCGCAGACTCCTAGATGCCAAGACTCTGGCGCCGGAGTTAGCGGAAGACTTTTCTGGAGGATGTAAAGTCGATCTAGTCGGCGCCAGGCATTCCGTTCATGCCAGGGCGAGGATGCGATTGTTGACAGCATATGCCATCTTGGATGCCAAATCCGCCTGGGATGAAGCAGGGCTGAAAGGGATAGAAAAAATAGAGTACATGAGTGTGTGTGTACATATACAAAAAGAAAATACCTAAGTACGCATATAAGTATAAATGAGTACATGAGTACTGTTGCGGACCTTTTTCATTATGTAACGAATGTTTCTTTATACAGTAACCCCTCCAATAACCGAGCTGCCATTATATGAGTCGTCATTATCCGAACATGTATACTGATTTTATTCCTCCAGATTTGAAAATTTAGCACTGCAGTTCGGAGCGGGTACTGTGTGTGTGCATGTGTGTGTGTGTGTGTGTGTGTGTGTGTGTGTGTGTGTGTGTGTGTGTGTGTGTGTGTGTGTGTGTGTGTGTGTGTGTGTGTGTGTGTGTGTGTGTGTGTGTGTGTGTGTGTGTGTGTGTGTGTGTGTGTGTGTGTGTGTGTGTGTGTGTGTGTGTGTGTGTGTGTGTGTGTGTGTGTGTGTGTGTGTGAATAATTTCACCTCGCATATCCGAACACGGTGACCCAATTCGTTCGGGTAGGGGAGGGATTACTGTTCTTCACTTACATCAGAACAATTTAGATTCTATAAACACAATTTTATCAACACAACAATGAACACTGAAAAAAAGTATTTGTATGTTTTTGGTAAGTCATAGGTTATGTTCAGGTGTCCACGACAAGATCTATGAAATAGAAGCTCATTTGGATGCTATGGAGCCAGAGCAAAACAAAAAATGGACTGATTTTGCACCACACTCACTCTGCCAAAGATGATCTATCTCCACGTCCTCTATACTACATGCTATCTCGATATTGATAATTCTATAATCTATGCTAACTAGTAGCTATGCTTATTTCTTGCCAGACGAGAGGCGTTGACATGGTGAAAATAGAATCTGCATGGTGTAGGCCTTATGGTCCCTTGCAGTCTCCCCAATTCTTATGTTCTTATGTTAGGATTTGGTCATGGAAAGCTCAAACAATTTCATGAAGGCCAAGGTCATGGCCTTCCCCCTCCAGGAATCCAGTTGGTTCTCTTCGCATTCTTGCACGCCTCCTGCGTTCCAACCGCTTGCTGTCCGCTGAGCGTCTTAGGCCGTCCCTGCACATCGTCGGTTGTTCTCGGAGTCACAAATTCTTCGTTTATGTAATGCTATTTCCCAATGGTCTCTGGGGCCAAGGAACTTCCGGCGTTGTAAAAAAAAATCTAGTAAATATGTCTGTGTGCTGAAGAGGTAAACAAGAGTCGGTTTCGCCTGATGAGAAGTCCTGACAATCCGACGGAACCTGACAAAACCCGATGGAAACCGACGGAACCTAATAGAATCCGACGGAAACCGATGGAATCTGACGGAATCTGACAAAATCTGACAGAACCCGACGAAACCCAACTGAATCCGACGAAATCTGACGGATTCTGACGAAATCTGACGGAACCCGACAGACCCCGACGGAACCTGACGGAATCCGACGAAATCTGACAGAACCCGACGGAACCTGACGGAACCCGACGGAACCTGACGGAACCCGACGGAACCTAACGGAACCCGACGGAACCTGACGGAACCTGACGGAACTTGACGGAACCACGGAACCCGACGGAACCTTACGGAACCCGACGGAACCTGACGGAACCCGACAGAAGTCGACGGAACCCGACAGAACCCGACGGAACCCGACGGAACCCGAGAGAACCCGACGGAACCCGAGAGAACCCGACGGAGCCTGACAAAACCCGATAGAACCCGACGAAACCTGACGGACTCTGACAGAATCTAACGAAATCCGACGGGACCCGACGAAACTCGACGGAACCCTACCGAAAGGCGAAGTGCGATGCGGAACTCAACGACAAACGGACGTCCCCGACGGACAGACGGAATCCAGCAGACGACAGAATCCGACGTAGAGCCGGCAAAGTAACGATCTTCTACTCGTGAAGGAACAGATCATGGCAACAGCCTATAGCCTAACAGGCGTCCAGTGTGGTATGGTATGGTATGGTATGATATGGTATGGTATGGTATGGTATGGTATGGTATGGTATGGTATGGTATGGTATGGTATGGTATGGTATGGTATGGTTTGGTATAGCGTGTTATATGGTATGATATGTCATAGTATAGTATGGTATGGTATGGTATGGTATGGTATGGTATGGTATGGTATGGTATGATATGATATGGTACATGCATGCCATGGAACAGTGAATCGGGGAGTCGGGGAGTCGGGAGGGTCGGGGTCGGTACTCACTAGTTCAGGGACGGTGGGCGCGTCCCTCCAGACGGCCATGAGCTGATTAGGGTCGTTGATGATGAACCCTGTGTAAGGGTTGCACTGGTTCCTAGCGACACAGTAGGTCCCCGCGCTGCACGTCCCCCCGAGGGAGGGGGGCGCTGCGGCCATCGTGCCCATGGGCATCCCCATGCCGGGCATCCCCATGGGCTGAGGGCTCGGGGGAGACACAAGCCCCAGGGGGTTGCTGAGGATCCCCTGGGCAGGCCCGGGGCCGGAAGGCTGCCGGGCAGGGGCGATGGTCGGTCGGACTACGGGCCGCGGAGGAAGGTTCGGCTGCGGGCGGAGCTGGGTGCCCCGAGGAGGCGATGGGAGGCCCACGGGGTTGGTGGGTGCAAGTGGGCTGGCCTGGTTGATGAAGGTGGGCTGGGGCCTCGGGCCATTAGGTCTGACGGTGGCCGGCCGCGCCGGGGTGGACACCACCGACGGGGACCTGGCGGGCGAACTAGGGCGCTGCGGGGTCGTGAGGCTATCCGGCTGCAGGGGCGTCGACCTGGGATTCGAGGGCGTTGGGGATTGTTGGCTGGGCGTGGAGACGGGCCCCGAGAGCACGGGAAGCAGAGGGCGCTGTGGGCGGGGTATGGGCGCCGGGGAGGGCTTGGAGAGCACAGGGGTAGCTGGCTGTCGTGGGGGCGTCTCCGAAGGCGGCGAAGGTTGGCTTGGCGGTTCGACGTTGATGGAAAGAGTCGGGGTCCGTATCGGGGTCCCAGTCGAAGGCGGGTTATACGAAGGAATCTGGCAGCAGAACATCTCTGCCCCACAGCCCGTCAACTGGCTAGACACCTGAAAGAAGGGCATGGAATATAGTGGGGTGCAATGGGAATAACATGTATGTATATATATATATATATATATATATATATATATATATATATATATGTGTGTGTGTGTGTGTGTGTGTGTGTGTGTGTGTGTGTGTGTGTGTGTGTGTGTGTGTGTATAGAGAGAGAGAGAGAGAGAGAGAGCGATATATACATACATATATATATATATATATATATATACATATATATATATATGTACATATATATAAATATATATATATATATATATATATATATATATATATAGAGAGAGAGAGAGAGAGAGAGAGAGAGAGAGAGAGAGAGAGAGAGAGAGAAGGAGAGAGAGAGAGAGAGAATTTTTCATATTGTTTGTTCAGTCTGTACTACAAATCGAAAAAATACTACGACTTCTAAATATCTTCTTGTATAGAAGATTTTCATCTTATACACATTTCCACGCAAACACAAACGATTAAGAAATAACTAACTGACAACTCTGCAAATCAGAGCTGACAACAAAAATTATGTCTATTACTTTTTCAGAATGATTAATCCAATGTTTCATAAAATAAAGACCTTTTGCATTACCACTGTGAACAAACAAAACCCGATCCAATCGATGCAATTGTATTCTTAGTTTTCATTGATACGATTTTGTTAATAAAACGAATTCAATGATCAGAGAGCCGATGTACACAAACTCAAATAAATATCGTTACTGTGGGGCCAAAGATTTTCGAATTGGGAGTCTCGGCAGGGTTGGTAAGTTTGTCGGTGTGTGAAGTGTTCTAAAGCATAATTTCATGACCAAAACACGACAGTATTATAGCGCTACAACACACATCAAATTCCTTGTCCGGTAAAGTCTCCACCTGTATTTCATGAAGCCACTTGTACTGCTTCATTTACGAGTAGCCTGTTACTAATGGATTCGTCTTTGGCGTCACTTTGCATCGCACTGAATGTGTAGCGATGCTCTTTTGAATGTCCCCAACATTGAGAGATCTATATGTGTAGTTCTGGACCAGGTGGTGTCCGTAAGGACAACGTAATGAATAACCCCCCTCCCCCGCCCCTTACCTGTGCCGGGATCTCCCTGAGGGTTTTGTCGATGTTTCCTGAGCCGTCAGTGATGACGTAGCCGTTTTGGCACAGCTGCCAGTGGACGCAGACGAAAGCCCTGGGGCACTGTCCCATGGGCATCATGCTCGCCAGAGGGGGGGCCACCGGGTTGCTGGGAAGGCGCGTCACAATCGACGACCCGGGGTTTGGTGGTAGTGGTGACCCCTGGCTTGAGGGCGTCTGGGGTGCCAAGAACGGGTTGCTGCTTTTCGGGGGGCACCCGGCGCCTCCACAAGTAGTGATCGTGGCCGTGCAACCACTCGACCCACAGGAGGATTCCTGGTGGGTGATCTGGTGTCCGACAGGGAGCCTGAATGGGGAGTCCTCACCCATCCACCAGTACTTCTTGGCCGGGCCTGTCGTTACTGGGGTGCTGGGGCTCCCTCCACAGGAACCACCACTCGGACAGCCCGAGGTCTGCTCGGCGTTTGTGGGGCAAACTCCATTCTTGCAGTACTTCTGGATAAAAGGGTTGCTGATGATCTTCCTAGGGGGTCCGTAGGAGGCTGCGGCCGTCGTCATGAGCAGGACTCCAGTCCACATGAGCCAACGCACCCTCGGCCACATCTGTAGGAGAGGGAGACCAAAGGCATCAGGATTTAAGAATAGAAGAACGTAAGAATGGGGAGACTGCAAGAGAACGGAAGAACGTAGGAATGGGTGAGACTTCAAGGGAACATAAGAATGGGAGAGACTGCAAGAGAACGGAAGAACATAAGAATGGGAGAGACTGCAAGAGAACGGAAGAACATAGGAATGGAGGAGACTGCAAAAGAACAGAACATAAAAATGGGGGAGACTGTAATAGAACATAAGCCCTACACTAGGCAGTTCCATGCCCATTACCATCTATCATTCCCATCCACAAAGTCATCTAAACCAATTTGCAGACTACGAGGACGAGGTGATCCAACAAATGGAATTAGACGCGAAGTGCAGAAAAGAGAACAAGGCTTTGAGGACTTGTAGGCTACAAGGACAAGGCAGAGGGAACTGCACGTAATTTGATACAAAGAGTACAAGGAAAACGTCATCATTATCACTATTACTACTAATAACATCATCATTATTATTATTATTATTATTATTATTATTATTATTATTATTATTATTATTATTATTATTATTATTATTATTATTACTATTATTATTATTATTATTAATACTATTATTAATCCTGAATAGAATCACCAGTGACGGTGATGTCGATCAAATAATTCCGACTGTCGTCCCCGGATTCGAACCGGGCTCGTGAAATCACGAAGCTATCGCCCTCCCGACTGAGCTGTCGAGCCTATAAAATTCTTTAACCTGGAGGTTAATCTACTCCCGAGGAACTAAGTCGACTGCTAACTGCCGTCCGTACTTATTTTTACAGAGAACCAGGCCAACTTGTAGCTAGTGGTTAAGCTGGTATGTTTCCTTGATGGACTTATCGTCGTTGTCTTACCTGAATAGAATCACCAATGACGGTGATGTCAATCAAATAATTCCGACTGTCGTCCCCGGATTCGAACCGGACACGTGAAACCACGAAGCCATCGCCCTCCCGACTGAGCTATCGAGCATATAAAATTCTTTAACATGGAAGTTAATCTACTCCCGAGAGTCGGAATTATTTGATTGACATCACCGTCACTGATGATTCTATTCAGGTATGACAACAACGATAAGTCCATCAAGGAAACGTACCAGCTTAACCACTAGCTACAATTTGGCCTGGTTTTCTTTAAAAATAAGTACGGGCGGCAGTTAGCAGTCGACTTAGTTCCTCGGGAGTAGATTAACTTCCAGGTTAGGGAATTTTATAGGCTCGATAGCTCAGTCGGGAGGGCGATGGCTTCGTGATTTCACGAGCCCGGTTCGAATCCGGGGACGACAGTTGTAATTATTTGACTATTATTAATGTTACTATTATTAATATTATCATTATTACCACCATTATCACAATTATTATCATCATTATTGTTATTGTATTGTTATTGTTATTATTATCGTTGTCATCATTATCCTGATAATCTGACTAAGCTCTCAGTATTTTGTCCTTCACATGAAGTCAACTTGAAATAAAGTATTGATTAATATATTTACATACATCAGCACAAATATTCTGATGACAATAACTAATTCGTTATGGATCTGACGTTGATTAATTATTCCTCTCTGGCAACCCAACGCTCCAGCCCACGGCGGAGGCTTTCGTGATCATAAACATTGACACAAATGAGTTAACACATTTGCTTGATGACCCGCTGAAGATGTGTGTATGTGTGTGCATACTTATACTAGCTTTGCCTTCACCCTCTCTCTCTCTCTCTCTCTCTCTCTCTCTCTCTCTCTCTCTCTCTCTCTCTCTCTCTCTCTCTCTCTCTCTCTCTCTCTCTCTCTCTCTCTCTCTCTCTGTCTCTCTCTCTCTCTCTCTCTCTCTCTCTCTCTCTCTCTCTCTCTCTCTCTCTCTCTCTCTCTCTCTCTCTTTCTTTCTCTGTCTCTTTCTCTGTCTCTCTCTGTCTCTTTCTCTCTCTGTCTCTTTCTCTCTCTCTCTCTCTCTCTCTCTCTCTCTCTCTCTCTCTCTCTCTCTCTCTCTCTCTCTCTCTCTCTCTGTCGTTTTCTACAGGAGAATTTATGGGGTAGACTTCTCCCTCGACTGATTTACGTTTCCGTAGGTCGTCGAGGGTGCTACGTCATCAGGGCGTGTGCCCACGTCTGGTCAGGCCGGGTGTACGTAGTCATTTACCAACGAGGGCATAACTACCTGACCTATGCAGCATCGTAACTTTGCCATACCTGACCCATGAAGTATCGTAAATATGCCATACATACATACATACACACACACACACACACACACACACACACACACACACACACACACACACACACACACACACACACACACACACACACACACACACACACACACACACACACACACACACACACACACACACACACACACACACACACATATATATATATATATATATATATATATATGTACATCGAATGTACTTTCATTCATATTCATTTCCTTGCAATTGTTTTTTAATGGTTGTGTTAATACTGTGGTAATGGTATGGTGTATTTGTATATTAATGGTGGGACAGGTTGAGGTGTCTTCAGTGGTACAGTCACAAAGAGAAATCCTGTGTTTAGGTTCTATTCATGTTAATGATTTTTCCTTAAAAATATATTGTCTTCCTAATTTCAGCTTACATGGTTTAGACCTTATACAAACTAGCACTTATTCATAAATAAAACTGTCACCTTTACCCTTTGTACCAGCAGGGATAGAACACGGAATCGCACAGTTGCTAGGTGAGCTCGAAGCTCAATGAATCTGTAGTGGATACTCTGGTAAATAAGGTATTATATAGTTGAATTCTTTAATTTAGAAATATTTCGTGCAAGAGTACGTATTTCACAGCTTTGCAAATATATCTATCCTTGTCAATTTGATCAAAAATACATTTGTAAAAAGAAATTCGCTTTTACAAGAAAAACAATATACTAAACAGCAACGTAATGTTCATATCCCTATGGGGCAGCTTTTTATGTCCACAACATTACATAAAAAGGGGTGGGGGTGGGGGTGGCGGTGGGAGGTGAAGGTATAAATGCTGTCGTGAGAATGTAACAGTGTACTCTCATGTAATGACCGAGTGACGTTTACTCTAAATGTACACATGCACGCGAATACAATTACATAAAGGAGTATTGACCTTCCAGCGTGACTGCGTGGGTATGTGAAGAACACGGAGGCTCTCAAGACAATGGTCAAGGTATTCGACTTTCGACCTTAGATACACCAGCTCGGCTCCGTCGTGTTTCTAAGTTCCCTTCCCTCCACCTTCGCTCCCCCTCCTTCCCCCCATCCCGTCTTCCTCGCAGGACCACCGATCTATCCCCAGTGGAGATAATACAGACTTTATATATTGATAACATTGATAAAATGGTTTTGTTGGGCTTGGTAAGGCTGTATAGTGAGAAATGTATTTTTTGTATGTGTGTTGTGATGGCTGTGTACTGTATTTACAGTAAACGGG
>NC_134782.1:33707463-33717463 GCF_046742065.1 Oratosquilla oratoria
GTATTTGGGCGGCATGTTTTACAATCTTGATATCTCCTGTTCCGTTGTTGATGCAATTGTTGGTGTTTATGTATATCTATCCATTCTTACCATTCATACACCTGTCATGATGTCACGATATATATATATGATGTCGCTGTTCACTAGCGAATTTCTCAAATATATATATATATATATATATATATGTATATGTATATATTTATATTTATATTATATATATATGTTGTGTGAGACATCTCTGACAGGTTGATGTAGCGGAATAGGAAAACACAGGAGTCTTAGTCTTGAGTTTATCTCCTGACTCCGTTGTTGAAGTTTCGCAGGTATGGCTTTTTCAAAATGCTATCCATGCGAAACTAGTACCAGGAATAAACCTGTCAGAGACACGATAAGACTCCTGTGTTGTCGCTGTTCCATAGCGGAATTTTACATCAATATATTATACTATATAGTATATATATATATATATATATAAATATATGTGTGTGTGTTTGTGTATAATGTAAATATAATATATCAATAATATTATATATATATATTTTAGGAGAGGAGATTTATTTCCATATATATATAGATATATATATTAATATATAAGTATATATAATATATATAATATGTATACTATATGTATATATACAATATATATACATTATATAAAAGTATATATATTATATATATACTATATTATATTATTATATTATGGTGGGAAAACGTAGAAAAACCACCAGACTCAGAAGTAGGTAATTTATTCCCGACGTTTCGAGTCCTATCCGGGACTCATCCCTCAGGGGATACAATGGGATACAGAGATCACGTTATGGTCTTAATATACCTAGTTAGCTACGGCCCGCCGGGGGGCGGGGGAGGGAACGCGGTAACCTGCCAGAAAAGAGGGGGAGGGGAGAGGAAGGTAGGGCGCTTGTGACCTGGGTCAAGCGGGAGTGTGTGGGTGGCCGGAGGGGAAGGGGGGGAGGGGAGGGGGAGGATGAGAGAAGGTGGGGAAAGCCCCATTTTTACCCCCCGTCATAGTTCAGTGGTACCCTGTCATACCTGTTCCTTGCTCCTGTGTATATAGGGTTTGGAGCAATCATGGGACGCTGTTAATGCTTGTCTTCGTTAGTGGCCCCACCGCTTCTAAGAAGAGTCTGCTTCCTTTCCTTTTATCACTGTATAGAAACCTTTAGCGCCCTGCCAGTTCGAAACTCGTGTTGATTGACAGTTCAGTATGTTTGTACACTGCCGAACTCTGATCCTATTCTGACTTACTCCTCGCCCTTTGGTTGGTTCCTGTAATCTGGTACTAACCACAGCCTTGCTTTCCTGTTTCCTCCCCACATATCTCGCCTGTGCAATCGGAGCAGCTGATGCTGTACACCGGCCCACGGGCTGGTTCACTTTGCTCACCTTATCCTTGACTCGGGTTGGAGAGCTCCACGTAGCGTGTTACTGCGGTCTAGTGCGCGGGCGATGGTTCGCTCCATTCTTTATTCAAAATCCCTCGCTGCAGACCTCCGAAACCCCTCCGCTCACGTAGGGGACACGATATCCTGGTTGTGGTTGTTCGTGTCTCACCCACCCCCGGTCTGTTTCTCTCTCTTCTCTGGCGGTTACCGTCCACCTTTTCACACACTTGATTTCGGGTAGCCATATTTACTCGGAAATACCCTCCGTTCAAACCTGCTTCTTTCCTCTGTTTAGCAATGTCTCTGTGGAGCCAGACCCCTCTCCTGCTCCGGCCCTGTTCCACAACGTTTTCACCACGACTCTATCTTGTGGCCAGATCGGGTTGTGATCACATAACCGAAATCCAGCAAATCGGTCGTTTATGCGTTGCCTTCCTGTAACACGCTGGTAGACCCAAAATATCACCCACAGCGGTTTTCAACCCAGTACGTTCCAGGAACGGTAAGCTCGCCTTCTGCTTCCTTCTCCATGCTCGAATTGGATAGCCTCCAATGCTTCCCATTGAGATGTTCCAGAAACCCATCCACATCTCTGGCCTTCAGGATTGCAAAACACGTCGTCCACATTACCGCGCTCCACAGTCTTCAATGAAGTTGGTGCAGCGGACAAAATATCCTTTCTTCGAAAACTGCTGCATGGTGATTCTCAGCCATGGATTAACCGAGATTGGCGAGCCCATGGGGGTCACAATTCCTCTAGGTTGTTTACAACCGTCTGTCTCTGAAATTAAAAAAGGTTTGAGTCTAGGCACCAGATATTACCGACCACCCTCATCAAGTTCACTGGTGGAAAAGCATGTTCATTATTCCAGGTAGCCCCTTGTTTCCTCCATCGCAGACAACACCGCCCGTTTCACGAGGTCTCGGGGTTAAAGACGTGAACATGGGTACTTCACATCGAAAGACAAACCATAATCTCATTCAACTCTCCACTCTTACGTCTCGTAAGTTTTTTCCCCCAGGGGAATTCACTTGAATTTTTCAACATCCGTGTCCAGCTCACTACTAAGGGTCTAAGTCTATTGGCCATCACCGACGCTAGGTTGTATGTGGGGGACCCTCTGAAAGCAATAATTGGTCTTAAAGGCACCCCCTCTTTGTAAATCTTGGGCAGCCCGTAAAATCTCGGAATGACCGAATCCCCTGGCCTCATCCTCTCCCACTCCTTCTCCGTAATTAAGCGTCCATCCTTTAGTTTGCGTAGCTCACCTCCTATCTTTTTCTGCAGCTTGGAGGTCGGGCCGTAAGGTACAACCTCATAGGTGTTGCGGTCCTGTAGTAGCGTGGTGGCCTTTCGCTCGTAGTCCTCCTTGTTCAAAACAGCGGTGGTCCTCCCTTTGTCGCTGGAGAGAATAACAATTGACCGATCACGCCGTAGGCCCGCCAAAGCTTTCGCTTCCTCCGTGGTGAGATTGTGTCCATTTTTCTTTCTGCCCAGTCCGGCTCCCCACCACAATCCAGGATCCTGGCGTCCTGTTTTTCATCCTCACTACATGTCATCAGGTTGATACCCACCCCCCGTTGCCGCCAAGAAATTTCCTCGTTTTTTCACACCTCCCTGCACATTGAAGTTCAAACCCTTAGACAAAGCACCGGACTCCGCCTCCGTAAGAATTCTACTGGAGAGGTTTTTGACCCACCTACCTGGTGCCGGAGCCCTGGATCCTTCCAGACGTTTGAACTTCTGGTCCAGCACACCTCGCTTGGCCTCCGCTTTAGCTCTGCTGAGGCTCTGAATCTTCTCACAGATGGCCTTATAATGTGTCGGTATCAACACTTCCTCACAATGGTTCTTGATGTTGCTGATGGTCTTACTCAAACGATGGATGCTGCTGTGATGATGGTCGATTGCCACCTTCAGCAACTTGCGTCCACACACTTCCGCGGTCTCCTTGGCTCTGCCGTTATTCACTGGTGGTCTGACCCTGGCAAAAATAGGCAATACTCTCCGGTTCCGACAAAGGGTGCAAAAACGCAGCTGCTCCCGTATCACACTCTTCCTGATCTCACTGTCCTCCTATTTTCTGGTCTTGTTGAGCACGTCAACGCCATACGACTGTCCAATGTACGAAAAAAGCTCCCGATTGACCCAGGTCACATCGCCTACCTTCTCTCCACCCCCCTCTGGCAGGTTACCGCGTTCCATCCTCGGCGGGCGTAGGGTGTGTGGGGCCCCCCACCCCCCCCCCCCCCCCCCCCCCCCCCCCCCCCCCCCCCCCCCCCCCCCCCCCCCCCCCCCCCCCCCCCCCCCCCTACCCCCCCCCCCCCCCCCCCCCCCCCCCCCCCCCCCCCCCCCCCCCCCCCCCCCCCCCCCCCCCCCCCCCCCCCCCCCCCCCCCCCCCCCCCCCCCACCCCCCCCCCCCCCCCCCCCCCCGGGAAAGGGGGTACTAGTATATTAAGACCCTATGATTCTCTGTATCCTAATTGTATCCCCTGAGGATGATGTCCCGGACGGGACTCGAAACGTCGGGAAATAAATTATACCTACTTCTTGAGTCTTGGTGTTTTCTACGTTTCCACCATTATGGTTCCCGGACTCCATGCTTTTTTCGTACACACACACAACACATATAATATAATATATATATATTTATATATTTATATATTTATGTATATATATTTTTATATATATATACTATATATATATTATATATATATGTATATATTCTATATTATAAACATACATAACATACATATACCAAGTCTTTTTTCCGCCTTACTCAAGGGAGGTAGCCAAAAGGGAAAGGCATAAAAACACTCCCACCCATTTCATCCCTAAATACACTCCACACCCCACCCACCCATCCACTCATCTGAGCACCACCTGGATGACGGGTCATCCCTGCACCCTGCCCACCGCCCTGGGTCAGAAGCAGTGTCGCAAGACACAGTACATCCACAGCAAGGCCGCTTCATTTATAATTTATATAACATACAGGAAAAGAGATGTGTGTGTGTGTGTGTGTGTGTGTGTGTGTGTGTGTGTGTGTGTGTGTGTGTGTGTGTGTGTGTGTGTGTGTGTGCTAAATAAAAATATTCCTAAAAAAAACTGTGGAAGTCGGGGGACAGGTGGTATTACGGTGACACTTTGTCCTAAAAATATTTCTTTGAAAAAGCGCTTGGGTTAAGTTGGGTTCAGGTGGTATTCTTCTTCTTCTTCGTCGCGTTCGTCTTCGCGTTCGCGTTCTTCTTCTTTTCTTCGCGTTCTTCCTTCTTCCTCTCCTCTCTTTTCTTCTTCTTCACATCCTCTCCTTTCTTCTTCTTCTTCTTCTTCTTTTCTTCTTTCGCGTTCCTCTTTCTTCTTCTTCTTCTTGTCGCTCGGCGATCTTCTTCTTCTTCTTCTTCGTTCTTCTTCTTCTTCGCTTTTTCTTCTTTTTTCTTCTTCAGTCTTTCTTCTTCTTCCTCTTCGCGTTACTTCTTTTCTTCTTCGCGAATTTCTTCTTCTTCTTCCTTCGTTCGCTGTTCTTCTTCTTCTTCGCGTTCGCGTTCTTCTTCTTCTTCGTTTTCTTCTTCGCGTTTTTCTTCTTCGTTCGCGTTCTTCTTCTTCTTCTCTCTTCTTAGCGTTTTCTCATCTCGTCTTCTTAGCGTTTCTTTCTTCGCGTTCTTCTATTTCGTCCGCGTTCTTCTTCGCGTTTTTCTTTCGCGTTCTTCTTCGCGTTCTTCTTCTTCGCATTCTTCCTTCGGCGTGTCTTCTTCTTCGCGTTCTTCTTCTCGAGTTCTTCTTCCTCGCGTTCTTCTTCATGTTCTTCTTTCGCGTTCTTCTTCGTTCTACTTCGTGCATTCTTACTATCGGCGTTCTTCTCTTCGCGTTCATTCTTCGCGTTCTTCTTCGTGCCAGGGATCCGTGTTGGGGGGTTCCGCCCCTGAGGGGCCGTAGGCCGAAGGGGGGGAAAACGAGGGATTTAAGAGCGCGGAAAAGCTGCGGCCGGTAGGCCGCTGTTTTTGGCCCAAGACCAAAGCCCCCCCCCCGGCGAAGCCGTTGTGAGGGCGAAGCACCGCGGCTTGTATTATAGTATATATATATATATATATATATATATATAATATATATATATATATATATATATATATATATGATAGATATATATATAGATAATACATTATTTATAATATATATGAAATATATAGTCTGAGATATATATACTTCAATATAATATATACAAGTATATATCGGAAATAAATAGTAGCCCTGAAATTATATATATATATATCTGTATATATGAAAATATATATATATATATATTATGTATATATATATATTATAATATATATCTATTATATATATATATATAAAAAACCATATATAATTGTATAGTATAATATATATGTATATATATATACCTATATATATATATGTTTATATATAATATACAATATATATATATATCACTATATATATATATAAGAATATATATATAGGTTATATGAAATGGCAAGATTTATTATTGCCAGATTTTTTTTATCTGCCTTTTCTCTTTCTCTGAGAATCTTTTTTTTTCCCTTCCACTGGAAGTTTGGTTCTTATAATGTCACCATATGACATATTTGTCAGTTACTTTGGGCATGGCTATACCAAAGTGAAAAAACTGGCCAGAACGCGTTTTCAACACTACTTTATGCTTCATCAGTGGCAAGACAGTGAATTATATATATGAATTATTGTGTTTAATATATTGTTGGTGGTGGTCTGAAAATACATTTTTTTGGGGGCTTCTGATTGGCTAGGTAGGGCTGGACTGGGACTCCCATGCTATTCTACTTCCTCATTGGTTCATTGGTCGGCTGTTTAGTTGGACGTACATCAGTATTGTGCCTTCTTTCAGTGGGGCTTAGATCTCCTTACTCTAGGGAGGGCTTCTAGAATCCCTAGTTTGTATATTAAGATTGGGAGAATGTTTCTTTATATAAAGAGAGCCTTCGAGGATAGGTATCCTTCTATGGTCTTGATATGTTGCCAGCACCTTCTGTGTTTTCTATTAGAGTTTCTTTATATATAATCCTTTATGTGAGCAGAAGTGATGGTGGTTTCTGGGAGCTCCTGAAGAGAGGTGGTATGATAACCGGCGTGAGAGCTTCATTGTTGTCATGCCAATTATAGTTTGATAGGTTGGGATGCACAGTTCCCAAGTTTACACGTGTACCTATATATGACTTGAGTTCTCTGTAATGTCAGCTTTTACTTTCTACTATATAATTCTTTAGTAGCATTTATAGATGTCTTATTATTTTGATAATATATATATCAGTTATACTTTAGAGAGTTTTCTTCTTTATATTTAATATTTCTTATTAAATAAGTTTGTTTGCATAACCCTTTCATCTTCTTTGTAGGCTGTGGAAGTAGAATGACTTATAGTAAATTTTAATCAGGTTTTTGGCGTTAATGTCCTGTGGGATTTTGTCCTGGTGGCTTTTGTCCTGTGGGATTTTGTCTGGGTGGCTTTTGTCCTGGTACCAATTGTCTAAAGTTCATTTTGTGATTCGCTCTATATCCTTATAGGCGAATCCATATATTTCATAAGGGTCGGAGAAGCTCTTTCTAACTCATTATGTACTGTTATCCCAATTATTCCAGTGACCTAATATATCTTACTATATATAAGCGCTGATGGTAGATATCTTACTGTATCTTTGAGGGACATTTCGCTAGTCCCATTTAGGGCATATGTCCTATATATAGATGCTTTTTATTTACAACAGATGTGTCATATGTGGCCTTTCAAGTCTCTGTTTTACTAGGAATGTGTCTAAAGCCCTAAGGGCGGACGACCCATTTATGCTAGTGCTCAGTAGTAAAAATTGATGCACAGATTCCTCGTATTAATCGTTCATTTAGATCGTCTATTTGTTGGCAATTGTTCAGCTTTGACGAAAATATCGTATTATATATCTGCAGTAAATGTGATGTTTTTGCAGATTTGCGAAAATTTCATTTTCGATGCTACCGCCTAAAAAATGTTAGCAAAAATTATCCCAAGTGTGGATCCCCATTGCAACACCATCGGTTTGGCAATATTTATTTATCCTCAAGGGCACATAAAGGGGGGCTTCTTTGGTGCACACAATCCCAGAAGGTCCTTTCATTACTTTTCTCTGGGATATCACAGTTTAGGAGTGGTATCATTGTGAGTAAACTCTGTCTATTATATATTGAATAGTGCGGTCGGGAAAAATTGGATGTTAGTATACATGGACTCCGACCCTAAGGTCGAAGCGATATTGCATTTTGAGTTATTGTTTGCTAAAAGATCTAGTAAGAATCAGTGGCGGATTTGACATTGTAGTCAGTGGGAGTGTAAGGTGTGAGGATTTCAGCCAAGCCTTGACCGCACTATTCAATATATAATAGACAGAGGTTTTATCACAATGAAACTCACTCCTAACTGTGATATCCCAGAGAAAGTAAGAACGAAACCATTTTGGGAATGTTGCACCAAAGAATCCCCCTTTAATGTGCCCTAATTTTATTTAATTTTTATTTTCTCTGGGGGTCTCCCCGTTGGGCTAAATATATATATATATATATATATATATATATATAATATATATATATATATATATATATATATATGTTTTATATATACTTAATACATATATATATATATATATATATATATTATATATATATATATATATATATTTAGCCCAAGGGACCCCCAGAAAATAAAAAATAAATAAAAATTATTGAGATAATATAGTTTCGATCATAGAATTCTTGTCTACATACATAATGATTTGTTTGAAAAAAAGTATTAGACAAATTGTAAATGTAAAATTTGAACAAGCTAACACTATAAGCTAAATAATGACCCAAGAAATGTTTTCATATATTACGAAATCAAGCCCTTGGATGTGGACGAAGCCGCCCCGATTGAGAAGCCTCGTTTGTCCAAGGTTATTGGTTTCCTAAAAAAAGTGATAAAAATTAACTAATTGACATACCATATATTACAATAGATAGAATTTGATTTTTATAATTATATACATCTATCACAGGAGTTGATACTACCTAAATGGAAATTTTACATTAATATATAGTCGCTTACCTACTTTGAATGTAATTGCAGTGTGAACAAATTATCAATGAAATTTACATATAATCGTGTAGTATGCATATGTCGTATGTTTGTGTGTGTGTAGGTTTTGCATGGCCTTAGGAATAATATATCTATTCATTCATCTATACATTTATATGTATGTCATTCATCTATTTATTTACCTTGTTTATTCAACCACATACTCGTTTATTTGTTCGTCTTTTTTGTTATCACTATTTTCTTTGTTTATTTCATAGTTGCCCTCTTTCATGCACTGATTTTGGCCACCAGATGGCTACAAGAGAAGGGACGAGAGGGGAGGGAAGTGGTAAAAGGAGGGAACAGGGAAGGAAAAGAGGACAGAATGAGAGGAAGACTGAAGAGTAGGATACGATAGAGGAGCAGGAAAAGGATATTTTCAATGCAATGGTGTAGTGACATTCAGAATAAAATATCTGAAGACGAACCATTTGTTCACATCACCGTCCCTTTACCCTCCCTTTAACCCTCTCTACTCCTCCCTCTCCCCCTCCAATACAACTAGGAGTAATGTACAACTAAGTAATGGATGAAAAATTTGTAGGAAAACGATTTCAAACAAACGTGGCAAAACACTCTTTCATCATTTGTTGTTGAAATACGGAAGGGTCTACCGTCTGACGTATTCGATTGTTCCACTGTTGAGATATTAAAAAAAAAAGTCTCTACACTTACTTAGATACAAATCCACGACTAGAATTATTTGCTCCTACAGTAAAAAAAATAATAAAAGAATAAAAAAAAGTACTGAAACAACCATGTAAGGAAGATTTGTTTAGACATGTAACTCACTCACTCCCACCCTTCCTTACTCCCTTTCTCTCCCTCGCTCCACCGCTATTCCCCCCCTCTCTCTCTCTCTCTCTCTCTCTCTCTCTCTCTCTCTCTCTCTCTCTCTCTCTCTCTATCTGTCTCCCCTCTTGAGCTGATGAGAATATTGACTGATTGGTGACTCGAGCACGATTCGACCCAACAATGAGGTTTATATTCCCTAAGCAACGACATCCTCACGCAATCAAGACCCCTCGCACGCGCTTACAGGGCACGACGCTAGCGCCCGCTTGGATACGTGTGAGAATGTGTGTACACCCACGCACACACGCATGCACTTACACAAACTCACATATGTATGTACACGTGCGTACTCACACACAAGCGTCTCGACGGTGCAGTGGTACTGTTCTCGACCGATGATTTAATGATCCGAGTTAGAGTCCCGAACAGAGCTGAAAAAAAAAAATCAGCATCGTTGCAATGCGACGGTACTCCAGCTCTTGTGAGCACGACGCTGTGTGTGTGTGTGTGTGTGTGTGTGTGTGTGTGTGTGTGTGTGTGTGTGTGTGTGTGTGTGTGTGTGTGTGTGTGTGTGCTCGTATGTGTGGGCGTGTGATTTAACATGGTCTTGAATCACGTGTTGGACTCATGATCGACAGTTATTTTCCTCCCGGAGGGGAGCTCAGA
>NC_134782.1:33724963-33734963 GCF_046742065.1 Oratosquilla oratoria
TTTAGAATAGATACTTGTGTTTCTAAAATACCCGATTTCAGTAAAGCTCAGTTCATAGGACTACGTCAGGAGCTTCAGCTTACAGATTGGGAGGCAAAATTAAACGAAAGAGCTGTAGATCAGATGTGGGAAATATTTCAAAATACGCTCACTAAGATGATTCAAACTTACATTCCTTTTAAGGACAGACGTCCCCCAAATCAGGCTCCCCCAAAGTGGCTCGACAAAGAAACTGAAAAAAGCATTGCTAAAAAGAGACAGGCTTATAAGAAATATAAGTGCTCGGGTGCATCTAATGACTATGAAAGTTATGTATCAATACAGAGATTTAAAAAAGACAATAAGAAAAAGAAAACGACAATACGAAATGAACATCGCTGATAAATCCAAAGAGAATCCCAAAGAATTCTATAGTTACATTAGAGATAAAAAGGTTGTTAGGAACCACATTGGTCCACTATTATCTGCTGACGGTCAACTTGAATATTCAAATGAAGGAATGTGTAATATCTTAAACAATTATTTTAGCTCGGTATTCGTAAACGAAACACCTCAAAGTGAATTCCAAACTGAAACCTGTGAAAAGTCTGGGGTAAACTTACTACGGTAAATATAACAAAAGAAAAAATTAAAAGGTGTATAGACAAACTCAAAGTTAATAAAACACCAGGGCCTGACGGTTGGCATCCAAGAATCTTAAAGGAAATTAGAAATGAGATTGTTGTTCCATTAGAAATTGTTTTCAAGAAATCCATCATATCCGGAGATGTCCCAAGAGAATGGAAGCTAGCTAACGTTACTCCCATATTCAAAAAAGGTGACAAAAAGAAACCAAATAACTATAAGCCTATAAGTTTGACTTCAATCGTAGGAAAAATAATGGAAAATATCATCAGAGATGCTATCGAACATCATTTAGAAAGTAACCGTTTGGTAAATGATAGCCAGCATGGTTTCAGACGGAAACGTTCTTGCGTGACTAACTTACTCGAATTCTACAACACAGTTATCTCGACTTATGACAAAAGAAACAACATAGATTTAATATATCTAGACTTTGCAAAAGCTTTTGATACCGTCCCACACGAAAGACTACTTACTAAATTAGCTTTGCATGGAATAAGTGGTAGCCTATTAGGTTGGACTAGTAATTGGTTGAATGGTCGAAAACAGAGAGTTCTTTTAAATGGAAAAACTTCTGGATGGAAAAGTGTTGCAAGTGGAGTTCCTCAGGATTCCGTTCTTGGGCCACTTCTATTCATAGTATATATAAATGATATAGACCATGGACTAAAATCTACTGTTTCCAAATTTGCTGATGATACAAAACTGTGCGGAGTGGCAAATGATCACTCAAACCAATTAGATATTCAAGAAGATTTAGATAAATTACAGCAATGGCCTGAAAAGTGGCTAATGAAATTTAACACAAGTAAATGCAAGGTAATGCACATAGGTAAAAATAACAGTAAGTACGATTACAAGTTATTTGGAAATTCGTTAACAAAAGTGGATAGTGAAACAGATCTCGGCGTATTTATCAGTAACGACCTCAAATCATCCAAGCAGTATATTTCAGCCTCTGAGAAAGCAAATAAGATTCTAGGACTGATTGCGCGATCTTTTGATTTCAAAAGTCCATCACTCATTAACAAGCTATATAAATCGTTAGTTCGTCCACATTTGGAATATGCTGTTTCCGTATGGTCACCGAATCTCATTAAAGACATTGACAGACTGGAAAAAGTACAACGGCGAGCCACAAAACTGATTCCAAATATCAAAAATAAGTCATACGAAAATCGACTAAAACACATGAATCTGTTTTTCCTAAGTGACAACATTTTCACATTGAATGAGAATCAGACAAGAAACAATGGTCTCAAACTGTCCGGAAATAGATTCAATTTGGAAGTAGGTAGAAACAACTTTGCCAACCGTGTAGTTAATGAAAGGAATAAACTTCCTGCACAGGTAGTGCAATGTAGTTCAGTTCGAAGCTTTAAGAATCATTTAGATAAATACCTAAGTAAGATGCTGTAATGATTATAATTTATCTTATATTATTTGTTTTTGTTTTGTTATCATTTGTCTGTCTGATTTTCATTTATTATTAGTTATATGTCAATTTATTATTATTTACAATTTACCTGTTTGTTTATTATTTAACTATACCTATGCATTTATTTATGTATTTTATTTGTTATTTACATTATTATAGTTTTTATTTATTATTTTATTATTAATATGATTTTTTTTCGCATCCGACCTAGATATGGATCAAAAGGTCTCCTGTCGGCATGCTCCGCCTTTGTAATCCTTTGTAATCCTTTGATTACATATTATCTGACCATTAATATTTAAAATTTTCATATTCAGTATTTAAAAGTATAGCCAACTCCTGAATTAGCATCTATGAGGCATAATGAGTTTATTAAAATATTACCGTGTAAATCATATGGTTCTAGGACAACTGCCCCCGGGACAATTGCCCCCCGACAACTGCCCCCGGGACAATTGCCCCCGGACAACTGCCCCCTGGACAATTGCCCTGGAATTTATTGCCATTTACGTAATTACTTTTTAGTAATTGCCTAATTAAGTAACGATTACATAGTCGGTCATTTAGGTGATTGGTCGTACAAGTTATAGTTGATTTCCGAAAGTTATCGCCAATTGCATAATTACTGTCTAGTCAAACAAATGTTTACAAAAAAAAAAATATATATATATATATATATATATATAGGCTTAAAAAGAAAGAAGGATCCAGTGTCTATTCAGAAATATAAGAAGTTACAGGACAATTGCCCTGGAATTTATTGCCATTTACGTAATTACTTTTTAGTAATTGCCTAATTAAGTAACGATTACATAATCGGTCATTTAAGAAATAATTGTTGCTATTTCCTGAATTTATTACCATTTATGTAGCTACTTCCTAATTAGGTAATCGGTCAATTGCATATATATAGGCTTAAAAAGAAAGAAGGATCCAGTGTCTATTCAGAAATATAAGAAGTGACATCACCCATTATGGAGTTCGTCCGAAGTGAACGAGGAAAAATTAAGCTTATTTATGAAGGATACATCTATGTGAAGCAGAAGGAATTGGCAAATAATGTTACATCTTATGAATGTGAAAAACGTCGCCATAATAACTGCAAAGCCAAAGTAAAAGTTTGTGAAAATCAAGTAGTTGGCCATGTAAATTATCACACCCATGCTGTTGACCAACCCCGCCGTGAAGTCTTGTTAGTACAACAGAAAATAAAGGCTAAATCTATTGCTACCGAAGAGACTGCACAGCAAATAATTTCACAAACAGTTAAGTCGATATCAAGTGGTGCTGCAACTCAACTACCACCTGTGAGGCATATTCGTCGTGCAATAAGGCGCTACAAACAAGCTGCTGGTGCTCCTCATCCCATCCCATCAAACCTAGCAGACATGGTCATTCCTTCCGAGTACAAGAAAACGTCTAATGGTGAAGATTTTCTTCTTTATGATAGTGGATTGGTTGGGCAGCGTCTCCTTTTATTTTCAACATCAACAAACATTAGCCTACTGGAGAAATCAGATAATTGGTTTGGAGACGGTACTTTTAAGATTGTACCCGAGTTATTTTACCAATTGTACACTATTCATTGTTTAACTTCTGAAAGAGTTATTCCGTGTGTGTATGCTCTGTTACCAAATAAACAACAAGCAACATATGAAGATATCCTCCAACAACTCCTCACTATAAACCCTAGACTTAATCCAAAGACCTTCCTAATAGACTTTGAACAAGCTGCTAGGAGTGCTATTGAAGAGATCTTCCCCAACGTAACCGTTAAAGGATGTTTTTACCACTTATCTCAAAGCATATACCGTAAGGTGCAAAATGAAGGTCTCCAAACTAAATACCAAACTGACGCCGATTTTTCCCTACAAATCCGTATGATTCCTGCTTTGGCGTTTGTTCCCCCAGAAAAAGTTATTGAAGCATTTGAGAAACTGCAAGAGACGTTACCACCTGAGGCTGATGCTATAATAGATTATTTTGAAGATACATACATCGGCAGAAGACGTCGACATACAAGGAGACAGCCACGTTTCCCTGTAAGCATGTGGAGTATGTATACTTGTGTTGTTGAAGCTTTACCTCGAACAAACAACGCCTTAGAAGGATGGCATAACCATATGCAAGCAAGCGTTACGTCATTTCATCCAAATATATGGAAATTTCTGGGGGTGTTGAAGAGAGAACAGGCACTATCCAGCGTCATAATCAATCAAATACTTGCTGGGCAGCCAGTACCTCCTAAGCGGAAACGCTATCAGGATTCTAGCATAAGAATAGCAAACATTGTGCAAGACTTTCAGAACCGCGATGTATTGGAATTTTTGAGATACATAGCCCACAATTTAAAATTTTAGTAGTTAAATCCTTTTTCAATATTTTTGCAACTTATATATGTACAAATTTGAGTATATAATGTTATCTTTTTAAAATCATGTATTTTTATTAACAATAATAAAACATTGGTTTTAATAGTTCTTATTTACTACCATTTCTCTATGAAGAATTTTTTTAAAATGGTTACTCGGGAAATTACTATAAAGTAATTACGTAAATGGCAACAAATTTGAGTATATAATGTTATCTTTTTAAAATCATGTACTTTTATCAACAATAATAAAACATTGTTTCAATAGTTCTTATTTACTACCATTTCTCTATGAAGATTTTTTTTATAAATAGTTACTCAGGAAATTACCAGAAAGTAATTACGTAATTGGCAACAAATTCCAGGGCAATTGTCGGGGCAAATGTCCAGGGGGTAGTTGTCGGGGGCAGTTGTCCTACGGGGGCAGTTGTCCTACGGGGGCAATTGTCCCGGGGGCAGTTCTCGGGGGGCAATTGTCCCGGGGGCAGTTGTCCTGATACCAAATCATATGATGCGTAGTGTTCCAAGCAACGACGACATGACGTCACAATCTTCTGCATTTCACTTCTTATAGTTAATTTTATTTGACCCAATGGGTCACTGGTGATCTAGTATATATGTATAAATATATATAAATATATATATATATATATATATATATATATATATATGTATATATATATATATATATATATGCCAGAAGTTGGCAGTCACCCTCATTACAAGGGTACAAGTTCATAACATAAGAACATAAGAATGAAGGAGACTACAAGAGACCATAAGGCCTACACTATGCAGTTCCGTATCCATCACCACCTGTCATCCCCATCCATAAAATTGTCTAATCGTTTCTTAAAACAACTAATAATTTCAGCGCTTACTACATGGTTACTAAGTTTATTTCATTCGTCAACCACCCTATTAGTAAAAAAAATCTTACCTATTTCCTTTTTAAGTCTAAATTTTTCCAGTTTATAAACATTACTGCGAGTCCTGCCCTGTTGTTTTAATATGATTACCTTGTTTGCTTTACCCTCTATAAGATCACCCCGCACTCTGCGTCTTTCCAGAGAGCGTAAGTTAAGATGCCTAGGCCTCTCTTCGTAAGGCAAATTTCTGAGTCCATGTATCATTATGGTCATTCTTCTCTGTACTGATTCTAGTAAATTTATGTTCATTCTGTAGGACGGAGACCAAAACTGTACCGCATAGTCAAGGATGGGTCTAACTATCGCTAGAGTTTAATAATTACCTCTGCACTTCTATTCGTTACCGTCCTAGCAATGAAACCTAATGCTCTGTTAGCTTTATTCCTAGCGCTAATGCACTGTTTCCTGGTTTTAAGGTCCGGACTCACTAGAACTCCCAAGTCTCTCTCGCACTCAGTTTTCTCTAAAAGCGTGTTATCTAAGCTGTATCTATTTTCGGGGTTGTGTACCCCTACGTTTAACACGCTACACTTAGAAATATTGAAGTTCATTTGCCATTTCGCCGACCATGTGAACAATTTGTTAAGATCATCCTGCAGAATCTCTACGTCGTCTCCTGACCTAATTAGGCGTCCTATTTCAGTGTCGTTCGCAAACTTACTAACATCACTATTTATCCCATCGTCTAAGTCGTTTATATACATAATGAACAACAAGGTACCCAAAACCTAGCCCTGGGGGACCCCACTAGTAACATTGCCCCACCTAGATTTTACTCCATTTATGGTGACCCGCTGTTTTCTGTTACTAATCCAAGCTCTAATCCATTCTAACACTTTTCCTTCTATGCCATGGACTTTGATTTTATTTAGTAGTCTCCTGTGTGGCACCTTGTCGAACGCTTTGCTAAAGTCAAGGTAAATAACATTGTAATTATCATTGTTATCTGACGCCCTATATACTTTAGTGTAAAAGGATAGAGGATTAGTCACACATGACTTACCCTTGGAGAAACCATGCTGTGAATCACGAATTAAACTATGTCGCTTGATGTGTTCTCTGAGTCTATTTACTATTACTGATTCAAGCATTTTTCCTATAACCGATGTCAAACTGATTGGCCTGTAGTTGCATATAGACGATCTATCTCCTTCTTAAAAACAGGAACAACGTTTGCTTGCCTCCAAGCAGTAGGCACAAAACCAGTGTACTGATTCATTAAATATTTCAGTTAACTGGTCGCAGATTTCAAATTTACACTCCTTTAGCATTCTCGGAAAAATTTCGTCTGGACCCGGGGATTTTGTAGCTTTAAGTCTTTCAATCTGCTTGACTACTACTTTACTAATACTGCTATTGGATAGACTACTTTCTTCATCCCCTCTGAAAATCGGATCGCAGTCAGGTACTTTATCTAACCTCTCATTAGTAAACACCGATAGAAAATAATTGTTAAACTCCTCCCTCATTTTTTCCTCCGATTCTATCATGACATTTTCATCGTTTTTAATTGGACCTATTCTTTCTTTATTTTTTGTTCTATAGAGATGAAAGAAACCCTTTGGGTTGGATCTTACTTGGCTAGCAATCTTAATTTCAAAATTACGTTTCGCTGTACATGTATTCTTTTTAACCAGCTTTGCCATTTCGTTGTATCTTGATCTAAAGTGTGTTTCCCCGTTTTTATTTTTATGTAAAGTCCTCTTTTCGTCCCGATCTCATGTTTCAATCTGTCTGTCATCCATTTGGGAGTATTACTATTTTTCCGTATTGACTTCAGGGGGATAAATGTATTTTGTGCATTAATAATTAAATCAGTTAGATTGCTATACACTTCATCCAAATCATACCAGGTTCTGGCTCTTTTGCACGATCAGTGGTGTCATCGGTCCCGCTGCGGGATAGCATACTGATGGTCCCTGGATTGAGTCTCGCGACAGCCAGGTTATATTATTTGATATATACACATGTATACACCAAGGGTACAACAATACCTGTAAAGTTCCACGCTCATTCATCACCCCCCTTTCCCACCCCCTCCTAGGTGATGGGGTGTCGACCAATCAATGGAGACCATTCTATGGATATGAGGAACTAATGACCATCGATCAGGATTCGAACTCAGACCCACTGACATGCTGACCCCCATAAGAAGGTGATGAAGGGGGAGGGGGTAGCCTTTACATGCACGAAAGGTTACATCCATCGCCCAGATGAATAAAATCACCTGACGACACGAATGCCACTCGTCTGATGGTGTTGATTACCACACACACACACACCCGCGCGCGCGAGCACACACACACACACACACACACACACACACACACACACACACACACACACACACACACACACACACACACACACACACACACACACAAAGCACACACACACATGTACACACCCACTGAATTAAGTCGTCAGATGTCGCCTGACGATTTTAATCAATTACCAACGTCACCACATCAAAGGGCTCCAGGTCTCAGGTCTCCTCCCTCTACATAGGGGCAGTCTGCCCGTGGCCAGCGTAAAGGATGGGACAGCGAGCATTCAAGATGCATATCTATGTTAGGGCCCTGTAAACAGCGCTCCATAAAGGCGGTGCCGTGCATGACCAGCCGGGGTTGGGGGAGATGTATGAGCAAGATAAGCGAAGAAAAAACAAAGATAGAAGACCGTGTGAAAAGGAAGAGGAACAGGGATGAGGTGAGAGAAGGAAGGTGGGGGAGGGGGAGGAAGAAGAAGAGGGGGCGGCCTGAAGAAGAGGAAACATGGAGAAGAGGGAGATTAACAGACGGGAGAGGAATAGAACGGGAGAGGAGGGGAGGTGCAGATGAGGGAGGAGCAGATGAGGGGATATGAGGGAAAAGGAAGCAGAGGGAGAAAGAGGGGAGAGAGAAGAGGGGAGAAGAAAATGTGAAGAGGATGAGTAAATGAAGGAAATGGAGAAGAGGAGAAGGGGAAGAAGAATGGGTGAGGGAGAAGAGGGGAAGGAAAACAGATAGGAGAGGAAGAAGGTGAGAGGAACAAGGGGAGAGGAAGGGGGTAAAGGATGGAAGAGAGGAAGAGTAGAGGGAGAGGAAGGGGAAGAGGAGGAAGAGGTAGAGAGGAAAAGGGAGACGAAAGGGGAAAAAAGGAAGAAGGAGAGGGCGAGAGAGAGAGAGGGGGAGAAGGGGGAGAGGAAGGTGAGAGAAGAAGGGAGGGGTGAGGTAGGGAATGAGGAGGGTGAGAGGAAAGGGAGAGGAAAAGAGGAAAGGAGAGAGGAGAAGGGAAGAGAGAGGAAAGGGTAGAGGAAAAAGGAAGAGAAAGAGAGAGAGGGGAGGGGAGAGTAGAGGGAAGAGGAGAGGGGAGAGGAAGGAGAAAAGGAAGAGAGAGAGGAAGACGGAGAGGAGAAGGGAGGGGAGAGGAAGGGGGAGAAGAAGATGGAGAGGAGAGGGGAGGGGAGAGGAAGGTGGAGAGGAAGAGGGAGAGGGAAAGGAAGAGGAAAGAGAGAGAGAGAGAGAGAGAGAGAGAGAGAGAGAGAGAGAGAGAGAGAGAGAGAGAGAGAGAGAGAGAGAGAGAGAGAGAGAGAGAGAGAGAGAGAGAGAGAGAGAGAGAGAGAGAGAGAGAGAGAGAGAGAGAGAGAGAGAGAGAGAGAGAGAGAGAGAGAGAGAGAGAGAGAGAGAGAGAGAGAGAGAGAGAGAGAGAGAGAGAGAGAGAGATAAAGAAAAGGGGAGAAGGGAGAGGGGTGAGAGGAAGAGGGTGAGAATATGAGGGGGAAATGTATGGGAAAATGGAGTGGAAGGGGAGGAGAGGAATAGAGGCGGGGAGGAGGAGGAAAGGAGGAGGAAAGGAGGAGGGAAGGGGAGAAAAGGAAAAATGGGATGAAGGAAGAGGGGAGAGAGAAGGGTGACAGGAGGAGTGGGAGAGGAGGTAAGAAAGAGTTAGGAAGAGGAGGAGAGGAGGAGGGGTTAAGGAAGTAAGAAATAGGTAGAGGTGAATAGAGAGGAGAAGAGGAAGAGAGGAAGAAAATGAAGAGAAGATGAGGAGGATAGGAAGAGAAGGAAGAGAGGGAGAGGAGAAAGAGAGGAAGAGGAGGAAGATAAGAGGAAGAGAAGAGGAGAGGAGGAAGAGAAGAGGAAGAGAAGAAGAGAGGAGGAATAGAAGAGGAGAGGAAAGAGAGGAGGAAGGAAATAGGGAGAAGAAGATAATGAGGAGAGAAAGAGGATGAAGAGAGGAAAAGATTGAACTGAGGAAGGAAGGAAGGAAGAGGCGGTGATGAGAGGAAAAGGGAAAAGAGAGGAGGAGAGGTGGGAGACGAGAAGGAGAGGAACAGGAGGAAGAGGAGGAGGGGAAGAGGAAGAGGAGGTGGGGAGGGAAAGAAGAAGGAAAGGAAGACGAGGAGGTGAGGAAGAGGTAGAGGAGGAGGAGAGGAAGAGGAGGAGGATATAAAGAGGAGAAGGAGAGGAAATGGGAGGAGAAGACGAGGAGAGGGAGGAGAAGACGAGGAGGAGAGGAGGAACATAAGGGCAAGTACAGAGAAGAGGAACAAGGAGTATCGGGGTCACTGTTTGTTGTTTTGGCACTAATGAGGCCGACTGAGCGTGCGCGTGCGCGCGCCCGTCCGACTGACAACGACGAAGTCGACGCAGCCCA
>NC_134782.1:33739963-33749963 GCF_046742065.1 Oratosquilla oratoria
GTGACTGGAATGAGGTTTCTGATACTTCTTTCACATACTTAAAGATTTTATTTTCTAGCTTTTTTTTTTCTTTTAATATTTTTGAATTTTCAATTTTTGTTTAGTGTTTAGGTCCACGTTACTTTATTTTTACTCGAAACACTGGACATTGGATCGAACCCACTGTGGAACAAAAATTTAAATACAATTGAGTAAATGGAATAAGAAAAAATAAATAATAATGCAATAACAAGTAAGACACTCCCTCCCTCCACCTCTCACCTCTCCTCCCTCCTCCAACTCCGCAAAACTTCCCTTAGGAGTAGAACCAATCTAGAATGTCTTTAATTAATCTTAGAATTATAAAAAATTATTACAAAATACAAATCGCATTAGTCGTCTCAAAAATAGATCAAAATACGCATTCAGAAAATAAACAGAGAAATGAATAAATTTGCAAACAGGGTGGGTTACGAAAATGATAAACAAGCTCTTCAACAACAATAACGAAGATTTTTTTTATTCTATTTTATTTTATTTGGGGGGGGGTACAGTTCTATCTTCTTTAAGAAATTTCCCTCGAGAGGGGCGGACTGCGTGCCATGAGTTGTACTGTCACTCTCCCAGCTCCTCCTCCTCCTCTTCCTCCTCTTGGAGTCCTTCCACCCCCACCTCCTTCTCCTCTTCCTTCCCCTTCGCCAGGTTTTCCACCTCCTCTTCTTCCGCCTCCTCCAGTTCTTCCATCTTCACCAATATTTGCTCTTCCTCCTCCTCCAGGTCTTCCTCGGTCTACTCCTCATTCCCTTCCAGCTCTTCCTCCTCCTCTTCCTCCTCCTCTTCCTCCTCCTCTTCCTCTTCCTCAGTGACTCACTCGCGTTCCGTTCCTGGCACTGTGCCACCTCCCAGGGCTCCGCTTTGAAGGGTCATCAACCCCAACGGGTTGCCCTTCTTCTCACCCCCCTCCCCCTCCCCCTCCCCCTCCCCTCCCCCTCCCCCTCCCCCGCCTTCCAGGTCCCTTTCGCAAAAAGGACACCCATCCATCCATGGAGCATCTCATGCACCAATTCAACTCCGTAGCCCTATAGGCACAGGTTCCGATGTGGATCATTGTAAGTTCCTAGTGTAGACCTTATGGTCTTTTGCAGTCTCCTTTATTCTTATACTCTTAAGTTCCTCTCTTTCTCCCAACCTTTCCAGGAGTTGATCTTAATATTGAATCAAATCGTCAGGTGACCACGAACTAGAAATGGTTTTTGGTCCCTGGGGTTCCATCCTCCTGAGGCTATATGTCCCCTCCCCCAAAGGACCCACGAGACTCCAAGTCAACCCCCAAGGACCTGATTATTTCGAAGGGATAGTACCAACTAGTGGTGTGTGTGTGTGTGCGTGTGTGTGTGTGTGTGTGTGTGTGTGTGTGTGTGTGTGTGTGTGTGTGTGTGTGTGTGTGTGTGTGTGTGTGTGTGTGTGTGTGTGTGTGTGTGTGTGCGTGTGTGTGTGTGCGTGTGTGTGTGTGTGTGTGTGTGTGTGTGTGTGTGTGTGTGTGTGTGTGTGTATGCGTGTGTGTGTGCGTGCGTGCGCGTGTGTGTGTGTGTGTGTATGCGTGTGTGTGTGCGTGCGTGTGTGTGTGTGTGTGTGTATGTGTCTGTTCAAACTATGCGTTCACACACAACTGCAGATTTTTCTTGACTAAGCGGTTCCGCCGCGGCTTCCGCGCGGTTCAAACTACTAGTGTGAACAGTGCCTTATTATTTCTGAAACACGACTCGCCCTCCTCTGCCCTTTCAAACCGAAATCCCTCACGGCCATGGTTCGTGAAAAAGGGGGCGCAATTTGTCCCAAGACTTTCGGGTCACATTTTACGACGCCACCGCAGAGGAAAGAGGTACTGAACGAAGATCCAGCAGAAGAACAAGGAGAGAGAGAGAGAGAGAGAGAGACAGAGAGAGAGAGAGAGAGAGAGAGAGAGAGAGAGAGAGAGAGAGAGAGAGAGAGAGAGAGAGAGAGAGAGAGAGAGAGAGAGAGAGAGAGAGAGAGAGATAGAGAGAACTTTTATCGATTTTTTTTTTTTCTCCAAAATCGACTCCCCCCAAAGAGACACTTGAAGTGTCTGCCTCCATCTTCGGTGAATAGAATGTCCTGTCTGGCAGCAAGAAAAACCAAAGTTGTCGAATGCCTTTCTTTCGTAGAAGACTCAAAACAAAACGCAAAAGTATTTACACATTACACAAAGGCCTCGAAATTTATCCATTCACCCAATTACATAATATATCAGTAGCCATTTTAATATATTTACTATCTCTTTATCTACTTCTTTGTTTATTTATTCAATAGCTGTTATCATTATGAACAAAATTAAATGTGGTGCCGTCGATTGATTTAGTGTTTAACCAAGAGCACCTCCAATGGGAGTGATCAGAGATACCCACATAAGAACGATTTGGGAAATAAAAAAAATCAAGGTATACGCTGCCACCACCCAATCGTCTATATGGATATATCTGACCATAAATGGAAACTGCTCCTTGTTATTCACGTCTGACTCCGTCCCCTTTCCTCAGGTCGTTCGGGGTTGGTTCTGGGTAGCGAAAAGGCCTATGCCCAAGTGGGGGTAGTAAAAGAAAATATAAGCGAAGGTCTGCTATGTGTTGATTATTACACTGAAGCAAAAATATAGTAAGGAAATACAAAAGTATATTGTGGTTTTCTCCAACTAATCTATTGATCCTTACAATATGAAAAATATATGGGTATGCGAGACATTTAATAACACAGTTTTTTCTTTCTTATGGGCATCATAAGTAAGGTCACAGGCACGTGGAAAAACGTAGTTATTTACGCTCCAACCTTCCGGTCACTGTATAAGTCTACTTATAATATTGTGTCTACCTTCAAGCACTGTGTCTACCTTCAACCCCGTATTCTTATTAGGGAACGATCACAGACAGAATTGTACTCTAAGGATTACACTCTCATAGCTAATGTATATACGCAAAGTGTTTGTGTAGTACACTCCCTTAAACCCCTTTTTCCATATCTGTTATCGGAATCATTTTTGGCATCAGATTCAAAACTTAATAATAATGATAACTATCTACCTACTATATCTGCACTATATCATTTAACTCACATATTGACATTTGTTTTCATTAATCTTACAGAACGTGTTCATACCTGTTATCGGAATCATTTTTGGCATCAGATTAAAAATTTTAGCTGCGCACAAAAAGAACGAGACGGCTATGTGTTCGTATCTATGGGTAAACTACTAACCTCCCTGTTGTATTATTTCGTAAAACTTCATTTCGCTTCTCAACAGAGCCCCTAGCTGCTACAATCTCTCCCTAAACTATTTCTCTAGTGGAATCCTGAACTGAAAGTTGGGAATTTTTCCTTTTACTCTTAAAATTAATGGCCTTAGCTTACGCCTCTGTCCGAACGTTTAGTGACGTCACTGGTGGGCGGAGCTACGGTGCCCCCGCTATGTTCGAGAACATTCTAATGTCGCGTCGAAACTCAGTTTAACCAAAATCAGCTGAAATATATTTGTAGCTATCTCCTATTGTATGTTTTTCTTCAATGATTATAGTAAGGCTCTTTGCCAACACATCTTGATAGGCAGACATAGAATAGAATAAATTCATGGTCTATTAAGGCTCTATTTTCTACTTTGCTTCTTGGTTGAGTAAAACCGTCACGACGTCCATAATACCCAGTCTCTCAAATCAACACTCAAATAAATAAATAAATAAATAAAACGAAATTCCAAAAATAATATCCCTTCAAAATTCCTGTCCTTACATAAATATATAAATAATAAGAAATAAAATTTGTTTATTCTTTTTCATTGCATTCGAACGTACTCGCCGTTTACACACACACACACACACCCGCAGCCATTTAACAAGGGGTAAAGTCGTTATTCTAATTTCGTTGATTACAAAACAAACTCGCAATAGTTTGCCAACAACGAAGTCCTGGAATTACGTTGTTTTCTTACAACATATGAGCGAACGTTATCACTTTAGGCCAGCCAATTGCTATCATAACAAGACCTTCGGCCATTATTACACTCTTCCCCCTCCCCCTCCATCCCCTCCACCACCCCTTTCGTCAACTCCACCTCCCCCACCGTTCCCCCCACCTCCACCCTCCCCCTATGTCCCCTCTACTTCCCCCTCCGTCCTCTCCGTACCCTTCTCCACCCTCCCCCTCCGTTCCCTCCACCTCCAGCCTCCCCCAATTTCCCCCTCGACCTCCCCTTCCCCTCCGTCTTCCCCTCCTCCTTCCTCCACCTCCACAACCACAGCAAGTCCTCAACCGCAGACTCTCATCCACCACAGCCGAGCAGTGAGGACACCTGGTTTCTGCTCTACATGGACAGCCCCATGAAGAAGAGGCAACTTCGGACAAAACAACTCTATGGACTATATTCTGGCTAACGACAGACAATTTCATTCAGCTGAAATGTATTGCATGTCTTGAAAGGCTCACATAGCTAAACCCTTAGGCTCTACATTATATACATACATATATGTATGTATATATATATATATATATATATATATATATATATGTATATATAATGTATATATATATATATATATATATATATATGTATATATATATTTTTATATATATGTATGTGTATATATATATATATATATATATATATGCGTGTGTGTGTGCGTGTGTGTATGTGCGTGTGCGTATGTGTGTGTGTGTATGCAGAAAGATCACTAAAAACAACACGGAATCCACAAATTTTGCTAGTAACCACTAAGGAAATCGGAAGAAAACAGTATTACCCAAGCGCTTTCGCGTAATTCACATCTTCATGTGAAGATGTGAATTACACGAAAGCGCTAGGGAATTACTGTTTTCTTCCGATTTCCTTAGTGGTTACCAGCAATATATTATATATGTATATATATATTATATAAGTATATATATATATATATATTATATATATATAATATATATATTATATATATATTACATGTGTATATATGTATATATATATATGTATATATATATGTGTGTGTGTGTGTGTGTGTGTGTGTGTGTGTGTGTGTGTGTGTGTGTGTGTGTGTGTGTGTGTGTGTGTGTGTGTGTGTGTGTGTGTGTGTGTGTGTGTATTCTTGGTTTGACTGTAATATATTCTTTAAGTAATCTGACTCCTTTTCTTTTATTGTACAACTGCTGCCAGACGATTTTATTCAGCCAAATTGGAGATCATACCCCAAAATTTAGAGTATTCGATCCAGCAGAAAATATAATTCCGATAAAAGATAAATAAATAAAATTATAAAAATGGTAATTACACATACTGAAATATCATTCTATACATATTTATCTATTCATTTATCTATTAATTCTTCTTTACTTTTTTTACTCTCGAATTCGTATACTCAACTCTGACTATTCTTTTCTTATTGACGTTATGTATATCTTCGCAGATGCATCAATGGCCAATACCCGCTTTCCACTATTCTCAATAACATCCCTTTTACATCAACTTGAGATATCTGCTGATAAATCTAATCTCACTAATGGTCCTGACAAAGTACCAACACGCGTCATACGCTAATGTGTATGTAAACAACGTCTGTGATAATGGAGGTGATCTGAAAAATGCGGGGATCACCTATATGACAAGAATAGATAGTTTGGAGATGTTGCCATACAAGCGAATCTCGAATTGTTCAAAACTTATATATATATATATATATATATATAGAGAGAGAGAGAGAGAGAGAGAGAGAGAGAGAGAGAGAGAGAGAGAGAGAGAGAGAGAGAGAGAGAGAGAGAGAGAGAGAGAGAGAGAGGGGAGAAAGAATTAAATAGAGAGTAAAAGAAAGAAAATGAAAGAGAGGAGAAAGAATAGCGAGAGTGCGAGAGGGCCGCATCTCTTTTCATTCCTCCCCCCTCCCCCTTCACCCTCATCAACCGATCATCTTGCCCAATTTCGACCATTCTTCTCGTGTTTATGTCCTCCTCTTCTTTCTCCTCCTCCTTCTCCCTCGCTCTAGTGTTCCTCTTCCTCCTGCCCTTTCCCCTCCTCCCCCTTCCTCTACTGCTCCAATAAATTATTTATTCCAATCGAATATCTTAAATTTATTTAAAATGTCGACATAATTAGTCATATTTTAAGACTAACGACAGATTACTTAACTTGAGCGGGGAGGGTGGGAGAGGGGGAGTGGGAGAGGGGGAGGGTGGGAGAGGGGAGTGAGAGAGGGGGAGAGTGGGAGTGGGAGAGTGGGAGTGGGAGAGTGGGAGTGGGAGAGTGGGAGAGGGGGGATAGGAGAGAGAGAAAGGGGTAAATGTGAAATGGAGGGCTCATTGTTCTGAAAAGGTTAAGTATCTCGATTAAGTTAACTTAATTCCCATAAGAGGACTCCTCAACCTTCCTATTTCCTTTATTTCGTGTGACGTCATAGTGTGACGTCATGTTGGTGCCCCACGACCCCTTGGGTCACGTGATTTGTTCTTGCGAACGTGATCAAGTCACGTGTCAGGTTACGGACTCTATCACTACAGCCACAGCCACCACCATGACAAAAACCACAATACCAGAACTACACTCGTTATAACCAAAACCAGGATCAATATAGGCAAATCATAACCACAACCATAAATACCACTACAACTACTACCACTACCCTTACATTCATTCACCACCATCACAAACCACCACTCCACCATTTATCACCACCTCTACCACCACCGCAACAACCAAAACCACAACCACAACCATATGCTTAGCCACAGCTATTAGTATCAAGTTTCTCCCATCACTCCTTCTCTCTCTCTCTCTCTCTCTCTCTCTCTCTCTCTCTCTCTCTCTCTCTCTCTCTCTCTCTCTCTCTCTCTCTCTCTCTCTCTCTCTCTCTCTTTCCCTCTTCTCTTTCTCCCCTCGTCCCTCCCACCTCTCTTCTGCCTTCATTAAAGCAGCCGGTCCCTCCCCTTCCCATAGACCTCTCAAAACACTTCGCAAGTCTGTATGACGTGTGCATCTTGGATTGTTTGTCCCTCGTATGGTTTCTGTATTGATACAGTCTCAATGCTGGCTGGTGACCAGAACTTAAGATGACCACTGGTGTGTCCTGTGTCCTGAATGTGTTTCCTCTTCCGGGATGATGTCTGGTGGTACTTGTCCTTAAGAGGAAAGGTTTGTCCTGTCGCGGAATCCTTCCTCGGTAATTCCTCCGATCCACCAACATCTTGGACTTCGTGCTGGACATGTGATCAGCAGGTATTACTTTTCCGGATACGAGCTTAGAACTCATATGATCCGATCTATGGTGCGAAGTGTGTGTGTGTGTGTGTGTGTGTGTGTGTGTGTGTGTGTGTGTGTGTGTGTGTGTGTGTGTGTGTGTGTGTGTGTGTGTGTGTGTGTGTGTGTGTGTGTGTGTGTGTGTGTGTATGTGTGTGTGTATGAGGAGGGAGAAGATATCGGTACAGATACCACCTGAGTACCTAACCTACTGTCGAGGAAGACGGGTGGCCATTCTGCTACATCGAAGGGCCCTTCTGCTACATCGATGACCCCCTTTTGCTACATCGAGGGCCCCTTCTGCTACATCGAGGGCCCCTTCTGCATCGATAACCCCCTTCTGCATCGATAACCCCCTTCTGCTACATCCAGGGCCCCTTCTGCTACATCGAGGGGCCCTTCTGCTACATCGAGGGGCCCCTCTGCTACATCGAGGGGCCCTTCTGCTACATCGAGGGGCTTTTCTGCTACATCGAGAGGCCCTTCTGCTACATCGAGGGGCCCTTATGCTACATCGAGGGGCCCTTATGCTACATCGATGACCCCCTTTTGCTACATTGAGGGCCCCCATGAGGAGTCCACCAAACCGAGGAAGAGGCGAAGAGAGGAGGCCTCCAGATCTGTATGGATCCGGAGCCCGCCTGCGTGTCGCCGATCTCCCCTTTCAATCCCGTGACATCGAAATTCTCTTCAATATTTCCCGGACCCGCTCTGGCTCGCTCCCTTCATTCCTCACTCGCTCCCCCTCTCGCTCCCTTCAGTAAGAAATCGATCTTGGTTCTGACCCCAGTCTTACGTTTGACTTTCATCCACATTTACGTAAAAGTTTACACATTCTACTAAAGAACGTATATATATGCACACATACATACATGTATATGATATATGAATAACATATTCGTACAAGCGCGCGTCTTTGTATGTATATTTACCTAATCGTGCTTATCTATATTCACATTTGTATAAATACAAATACGTAAATGTAAACACATAAGCACTTAATTAAACATCCTATCTACTGTACGTATTTATAAAATTCTTCGGTAGCATGTGTGAACCTGTATATAAATATGTGTGTGTGTGTGTATGTGTGTGTGTGTGTGTGTGTGTGTGTGTGTGTGTGTGTGTGTGTGTGTGTGTGTGTGTGTGTGTGTGTGTGTGTGTGTGTGCGTGTGTGTATGATGACGGGATCACACTCCATTTCATTGTCTGCCGCCAAATGATTTTATTCAGCTTGAGGACATTACTATAGCGTAGGGCTGGTCATTATATATATATATATATATATATATATATATATATATATATATATATATTCAGAATTGAATAATTGAATAGACACCAAGAGAAATCGTTTGATTTATTAAACAAGCAATTGATACTATTAAAATGCTTATAGATGGTCACAATGTGAATAACTAATACTTTGTTAACATCCCCTTTGCTTTTTTCAATGCAAAGACCCTTCTGGGCATGCTAGTGATTAGTTCACGAATATCATCTTGAGGGATTTCTTACCATGTTTCTCGTAGTAATCCTAAGAGTTCGGGCTTTGAAGATGGCTTCCTGTTCTTTTTGCGAAGTTGTCGGTCTAATATGCCCCAGAGGTTTTCAATAGGGTTCATATCCATGGAAGTTTCCTGATCCAATTTTGGATCAACCAATTTTGTGTTGCTTGAGCAGTGTGACAAGTAGTTCCATCTTCCATAAATAGGAAGACATTTTTACTCATTCTACCCCTGGAGAATATTGCAACGAGTCCTTCCTTTAAAATAGAAACATATTTGCCTGAATTGATGTTTCCTTGACACTCCACAAGCTCTGATCGACCATCACTCCCAATTGTACCCCACACCATTATTGAAATGCCCCCATTTTTCAATGTTGGCTGCAGACTTTTGTGGTCAAACTCTTGACTACAGAGTCTCCAGACCCACACTCTTCCACTGTCAGAAAATAATGCGAATCGTGACTCATCAAAGAAAATGGCAGTGCTCCAAATGGCCACAGGTCTCTCCATCATCTCAACAGCCCAATCCTTTACGCGCTTGATATTAGCTGGACGAAGGAGTGGTTTCATTCTTTCAGCTCTGCCATAGTAACCCAGCTTGTGGAGATACCTGACAGCTGTTCTGGGACTGACATCAGCTTTTGCTGCTATGTCAAAGGCATTGCAACATGGATCCTCTTCGACATTTCTTTTGACAAGACGCAAGATTTTTTTCTGAGGACCCGGGATGACCTGAATGAGGTTTTGTGCCCTTCTTGCCCTCTCCGGTGAATTGTACGGTCACTCTATTAACAGTAGAAAGGGGTATTGACAGATTTTCAAATATTTCGCGTTGACTAAGTCCACCTTCATGTTGACCCACAATACGACCTTGCTGAAATTCAGATAGGGCTGTTACTTCTTTGGTTCGTGGCATGATTGATTAATCTTGTATGTAATCTGAAACATAAATCTAGGTAAATATAATATATTAGGTAAATTTGAATAACATTAAGCATTAAACAAGAGCAGAAATGCATTTTTTGTGTCTATTCAATTCTGTCATGCCTGTATATATATATATATATATATATATATATATATATATATATAGATATATATATATATATGTGTGTGTGTGTTTGTGTGTGTGTGTGTGTGTGTGTGTGTGTGTGTGTGTGTGTGTGTGTGTGTGTGTGTGTGTGTGTAAAGACCATTACTTTGCTACAGTTACACTGACGACATTTTTGTTTTTA
>NC_134782.1:33757463-33764963 GCF_046742065.1 Oratosquilla oratoria
TGGTTGGATGGGCTGGCTTATAAGGCTCAGCCTGCCTAGCTCAGACGGAATACTGGCCTCTCATTGGCTGAGAGGTGCAGTATGGGATTTTGTCCGGGAGCCAAGGGGGTGGGATTTTGTCTGGGAGCCAAGGGGATGGGATTTTGTCTGGAAGCCAAGGGGGTGGGATTTTGTCTGGGAGCCAAGGGGTGGGATTTTGTCTAGGAGCCAAGAGGGTGGGATTTTGTCTGGGATTCAAGAGGGTGGGATTTTGTCTGGGAGTCAAGAGGGTGGGATTTTGTCTGGGAGCCAAGAGGGTGGGATTTTGTCCGGGAGCCAAGGGGGTGGGATTTTGTCTAGAAGCTCTGGCCTGATTTGCTGCTGCTCTGGTTACTGGTCCTAGGCGCTGACTAACTAGCTGGACATGTTTCATTTGTTCGCGGGGCTGCTGCTGTCTAAGGGCTTGTTGTTCCTGGAGGGGGTTATTCTTTACAGGGCGCGCGGAAGGGAGAATAAAATCGGCAGCTTGCTGTATGTTGATGGTAGGGTGCTGGCAAGTAATGGATACTGCTTCTGCAATCTGCAGCTTCCTGAAGGCAGACTCCTTGTGAAGAATTTCCGTTTGGTCTAGCAGCTTCTGTAGAGGAGGCTTCATGTTGTGTGTTTCAGTGAAATGATGGAAAATTGATCCCTGGTTTCTATGGGGTTGTAGGCAACGTCGCAGTGTAGAGGAGGTCCTGCCAATGTATGTGCTGGAGCCGTCGCAGCGGCCCTCCTGACATGAAAATTTGTATACAACATTGGTGGTAGCCTCACTCGGGGCCCTGGGCGCCGTGCTATTCCTCATTATCAGGGAACTAATGAGGTTAGGTTTGCAGAATATTCTCAAGTCTATGATGGCATTTCTGTTAGTTGGGGTGACTCCTCTCTTGATGATATTCCTAAGGGCATCACACTCCTCGCGGTACCGATCATGAAAAGAATTATGGTGGTAAACGGTGATTTTCTCCTTGGGAGGGGTGGGCAACTGGGTCGAGTCTGCAAACTGGTCCAGTTTTTTCTGTATGACTTTCTCGGTGAGATGGTCTGCATAGCCGTTGTTGGTGAGGAGCTGGCGGATACGGTCGAGTTCTCTGTGGATCTCAGTCCAGCTACTACAGTGGGTAAGGGCCCTCTTCACATAGGAAGATATCACGGATATCTTGTATGAAACAGGACATTCTCCCTTGGCATTGAGGCAGCGGCCCACGTTGGTGGCTTTAGTGTAAACCTTAGTCTTGAAGCCCTGTTCTTGTTTAGAGATGTCCACATCTAGGAAGGGGAGGCACCCCTCTACACTGCGTTCACAGGTGAAGGTCAGGCTGGAATTACCTTCAAGAGCAGTAATCATGTGAGGAACCTCTTCGTCGGTAGTAGTGGTGATGAAGATGTCATCGATGTATCTCGCGTATATTCCTGGAGGGGGGTTATTGTTGAAAGTTCTTTCTTCCACCTGGGCCATATACATATTAGCAAAAAGTACCCCAAGTGGGGATCCCATCGCCACTCCATCAACTTGTCTAAAAAATTCACCTTTATGGGAGAGGAAAGGGGCCTCCCTGGTACACATCACTAGCATGTCTCGCAGGACGTCTTCTGAGATGTCAAATACGGGTAGGTCACTTCTATAGACGCGGTCCATGATGATATCGATAGTCTCATTTACAGGAACATTCGTAAAGTGCGATTCTACGTCTAAGGAAGCGATGTCGTGGCACGGTGGAGCTGTGCGAAGCAGGTCTATGAATTCAGAAGCTGAAGAAACTGAACGTCCCATGGGGACGTATGGAGCGAGGAGAGAGTTTAGCTTCTTGGCAACTTGGTAGGTGGGAGTGGTGATTTGTGAAATAATAGGTCTCAGGGGGTTACCTGGTTTGTGGGTTTTTACAGTGCCATAACTATACATATATATATATACATATATATACATATATATACATATATATACACATATATATATGTATATATACATATATACATACATATATATATATGTATATATACATATATATACATACATATATATATACATATATATGTATATATACATATATATACATATATATTCATACATATATATACATATATATATATATACACATATATATACATATACATTTACACACACATATATATATTATATATATATATATATATATATATATACTAGTGATGGGACGAGTACTCGGAATTGGAATCGAGAATCGAAAATATCGGAACTTTTTCTGGTATCGGAATCGGTATCGGAATCGGAAAATTTTAATTGAACTTCTGATTCTGAAAACGATTCTTTGGAATTTGTATGTTTGCAACTTTAATTTTTATTACAGGTAATAATAAAAAAGGAATATTTTGTTTGACGACTTTAAAGTATCAGTATAAACTATAGATCTTAATATCCAAAGTATCATTATTTCTAAAGAAGTTGAGAACGTTTAGAGAAGAAAGAAATTGCAAAGCTAAATGGTTGTGATAGAATGAATAAGAACATCATGAGTTTGATACTTGACTAACAGACGTCAGCCTCATGTAGAGTTGCCAACTTGGCTGTTGTCCCGCTGAATTTTTTGTTTTTATTATTTCTTAGCTACCTTTGTAATTTTAACGTAATGGACGAGGATCAGTTTATAGGAACTATAACATGTAAGAAATATCCATACAACATTTACCGCTTCCTTCGTCAAAAAATAAATACAATTTTTTTTATAAATTCTTCCGTGCAAGCTCTATGACTGACGGGTGTTTTTACAGTTGTTATTGCTAACAGGTAACTTTTAGCACTTATTACATTTTGCAATACCAGAAACCAATCGCTAATGCAAATACAAGATACATATTTCAGCCAAACTGTTTTATTCAGAAAAGTATGGCTCTTGTTCGTAATTAGAAAACGTATTGTTCTTCTTCGTAATCATAAGATTATAATTTTGAGTCCATGACATTTTAGTGAATAAGTGAAGGCGGGTTTGTCCGTTTTGCTAGATATTTAGAATACTGTAGATCCTTGTTGATTGTACGAATTTATTAGATAATAGAGAAGCGAATGCCTCTCTTATCATAACACACATTAAAGTCATTTCTCACTTTTTTTATATGGGAGAAGAAAATGGACTGTTTGATGGGCTGGGTTCATCACTGACAGCATGGAAAGCCTCTTTCATTGACAGATTTTGCAGTTACCTAAAGGACAAGAACTTAATACTGGCAACATATCTTGATCCAAGATTCAAGACTAATTTCTTAGAAAGTAACTACCAAGGAATGCCTAATGAAGAGGCTATTGCGGTTTAGTTCACCGAAGAAAGTCAAAATATTTGTACTATAACTGAAGGAAATTTTGACGCCTCTCCTAAAATACCACAAGGCATAGACTCATTTGATGTGTCTGAAGAGAAAAGTGATAATGAAAGTGACTTTACCTTCAGCTTTGAAAATGTTTCTTTGAATTAAAGAAAAAGGGACAAGAAAAAATGGAGCTAACGCCTACCAAATGATGTAATAATGCAAGTAGCGAAACTAGGAACAAAAGAATTTTGATATAACATGAAATGTCCAAATATATATTTTTTTTTTGAAGAATAAAAAATTATGAGAATACTTTGCAGTGGTGGAGATTAAATAAAAATTAATTTCCTATCATGGCATTTTTTGGCAGAAAATATTTGTCTGCACCTCCCTCTTCTGATGAAAGCGAAAGATTATTTAGTGTTGGAAGGGTAATTTACTCGCCGAAAAGAAATCGACTTAAAGGTGAAACCGGTGAGATGCTAATGTTCTTACATTACCATCTAAGAATATTGGGACTTGGATATGAATAAGTACCTTCAAGGAATTTATTTAAAAAAAAAAATTAAACTTTTACCCTTTTCATTTCAAATAATAAGAAACGTTTTTCTTTTTTGCATTAACAAAACCAGTTATGTTCTTTCTGAATGCATAATTAATAAAAGTACTTTGTCCAAAAAGTACTTGTTTCTTGTACTTCAGAGTCTGAAAATAATCATGAATTCATTGCAAGTGTCGGAATCGGGACTCTTATCGGAATCGGAATCGGAATTTTAATGAGGTATCGGGACTCGTATCGCCCAGCCCTGGGAAATAGTGAATAAGGGGGGCAGGAATCTTTCAAAACATAACATTCACTTTAAGAAAAGTGAATGAATGAATAAATACATAAACCAAGAGAAGTTGTAGATTTAGTAGAAATTAATCAGATAAACAGATGTTTATAGAAGATATGATATTAATGTCTGTTATGGCAATTATATACTTCTTGAGATGTAACTATCACCCTAAGGTTCTGAAAATGATAAGGTATTCAATTACTCAAAATTCCTTTTGAAAACCCTAAGAAATAATAATAAAAAAATAAAGATACACAAAAATAAAATAAAATCACACATCACCCATCTACAATTTCATCACAAAATACTGGATATGATACTACACTTCTATGAGATGTAGACATTACCCTAAGGCTCAGAAAATTATATGGTATTCAATTACTCAAAATTCCTTTTGAAGACCCTAAAAATAATACTAATAGTAAAAAATAAATAGAAAAAAATAAATAAAATAAAATCACACATCACCATCTACAATTTCATCACAAAATACTGGATATGATACTACACTTCAATGAAAACCCCTCATATTCTAGTATTTCAATGAAGCTCTCATGTCATTAAATGCTTTCTCTTTTTAATAATCATATCAGATTTTTGCATCTTACAATAATTGAATGTGCTATCCTAAACAGATTATCCTCAATATGGGAAATACAAGAAATATATAAATATATATATTTACCAAAATCTTTCACACTGAACATATTTTCTCTTGATGAAAATATGGCAATGTTTATTAATGGATTTCAGTGTTATCCACCAAAAACCTAAAATCTACATCCTTGTCTCATAAGCTGTTCACTAAATAGATGTTCTACTACTTCAAAATTATCTTAATCAACATGAATTGGAATAGCCAATAAAAAAAACACTGTCGACACTGTCTTACGTTATACGAATTTTATTCTATACTCTATCACCCCTGACTTGAGCCCTTTGGCATGGACAGGGAAACCTCCATTGTTTATATGTCTAGCGAAGACCTGCGCATGGCAACCTTTTTCACTGTTAGTCTGTACATTATCTATTTATGGAATATATATATCCATAATATGACTGCATGGTGTTAAGAATGACTTGAGATTTGAGGGAAAGACAATGATTCTGTTGCCACTTGGCAATGTGCCTCATGTGATGTTGCCACCCAAGATATATATAAGGAGAGAGAGAGGTAGCAAGCTCCTCTGAGGAGAGTGAGGAGAGTGATGGAGTGATGTGGCAGCAGTGCAGCCTCACCAAGACACACTTAAAGGCTCAAGTTAAAATTGATGAACTATAATCGCCACCAGTTAGAACTTCCTTTATACTTTCCTTTAAGCCAGGTTAACACTAGATTGACGGGTATTATATTTCTGTTGAAGTAACACTCTTTTCCTGAATAAAACCATCTGATATCACACGTGACTAAACCTATACAGAAAGCCTGTGGTGGAGGAGTCCAGCACTCATTACAGGAAGACTTATCAAATGTCAAGAAACTGAACATCACTTACAATTCCAATCACAATAGCAACAGCATTAGCAGTCTAGCATATATGCTCTCTACATACATACATATACCAAGGGCTTTTTTTCCCTTACAAGGGATGCAGCCAAAGTCAAAGGCATAAGTCCACTCCCACCCATTTCATCCCCACATACTCCACTCCAAGTCACCACCCCTCCCTCCCTCTTTTCTTGGCTCCTCCTGGATGACAGATCATCCCTGTATCTGGGTCAGAAGCAATGCAGCAATACAGCACATCCATAGCAAGGCTGTTTAATTTAATCGGTGACCCCCCTCTCTGCCCCCTCATGCAGAAAAAGAGAAGACAGAGAGAAATCCCTTTACTTTCTAAAAAATAAAATAAATAAAAAAATACATAAATAAAATAAAATAATAACAATAATAAAAACATCAACCCTGAACAATTTTGCATTACTTCTACAATTAGGCAATTAATTAAAGCAGAACAAAAGATACATATCTGCTACACCGGAGTGCAGTCTGTATGATATCTAATTTCTAGGTCATCAGTGTAAAGGTGATTACAGGACATATAAATAGTACATATTTTGCAGATCTGCCATCGAGCAAACATTATCAGTATCACCAGGCTATATCACTCTGCCATGTGCTATACCGTTATACTGTCTTCCATGAAATGACCCTATCCTAAACTGACACCCAGGCTTAGTCGTCAAATATTTATATCTTACTGGCATCATATCATGACATTAAACAGATTTTAAATGTTATTGATAGACACTAACTAGCATGTAAAAGGAGAATAACAGTAGCTACTATGCATGCCCTGCAATTAACTGATACTATCATGAAACCTGTTTGTTAATTTTCTTATGAATCTGTTCCATCTATAATACCTTGTCTTCCGATGTCATTTGATGTTTCATTAGATATGTCAATTGTCATATTTTGTTCCCATATTCTATCATTTTGAGAAGTGGTTCTTCATCTTGGGGATATACGAGCCCAAAGGAAAAGAAAGGATAACAAAGTCAATACCGAGAGTTTCAGTGAATTGATACCTGCAAAGTAGTCGTCAGTGGTCCTCAAGCCCTCCAACAGGTCTCTAGAAAAAAATCCTGTTGTATTAGCACGGGTCTGTTTATATCGTCACCCTCATAAATATAGGGATGACAGGTGGTGATGGATACGGAGCTGCCTAGTGTAGGACTTATGGTCTCTTGCAGTCTCCTTTATTCTTAATGTTCTTATATATTATATATATATATATCTATATGTATATTTATATGTATATATATATGTATATATATGTATATATATGATATATATATATATATATATTCACTATAAAGTAATGTCGTAGCACATTGATAAAATAAACTTCTTATCCCACAGTCGGAGGAAAGAAGACACTAATGTCGAAAGTTCTGTATATTTCGATCACTAACTGTGACCCTCTTCAGCAGAATGAATACATAGTGGAAGGCATATGCTTATATACAAAAATGTGAGGTGAGAAAAGGAACAAGCTCAGGTTACGTGACCGATGCTACGCAGGTCGCGTGGGGATTTGTGACCTTGGAGTACATGAGGTAGCACATGGCTAACTGCTGAGGTAGTGATGCAGTCAGGTGACCACTGGCCATTTGATATATTAAAATTAGGTAAAAAAAATTATTAGGGAAGACTCAATTATTTTCCTTTTGAAGCTACATGTTGATCTATAGATTATTTCAGCATCTTCCCAATTCATGCGGTGATCTTTATTGGCAATGTGCTGAAATACCGCGGAATTTAATTGACCATATCTAACAGAATTTTTATGTTCTTTAATTCTGGTTGCCAAATCTCTTCCAGTTTGTCCCCAATAGACAGAATCACAATCTA
>NC_134782.1:33769963-33774963 GCF_046742065.1 Oratosquilla oratoria
TGTTTCCTCATCCCACCATTCACTACCCTTTCTTCTATTTCCCCCTGTCTTTCTTGTTCCACACACCATCCTTGCACACTTTATGACTCCCTTCTTGAACCATCCCCATTCCTCCTCCACACCCAGCTCTACTCTATCCTTTACTCCCTCCCACTCCTTCAGCTTCTTTCCGTACTCCTTCTCCTTTTCCTTCTCATTCAAAGAGTTCACTCTAAGAACCTCCCTACCTTTTGTCCCTTTCCTCTTCCTCCATCTATCCTCCACTCTCAACTTACCTTACACCAAAAAATGATCTGATATTCCCCCACCCTCTCCCCTTAGCACATGTACATCCTTAACTCTTCCTATCATAATCCTATTTACCACTACATAATCCATTAGCGCTCTATCTACCACCCTTCCCTCCACCACCCTCTCCCATGTGTACTTATGCTTGACTTTCTTCCGAAACACTGTATTTGCTATCATCAACTCTCTTTCTAGACACATTTCCACCATCAACTCTCCACTACGATTCTTTCCTGGAACTCCACATTTCCCAACCACTCCATCGATTGGACCATTTCCCACCCTAGCATTAAGGTCTCCCAGTACTATCACATTGAAATTTCTTCCCAGATCCTCTATGCACTCATTTAGATCTATCCAAAAGGCCTCCCTTTCTTCTACACTCTTTTCACTGCCAGGCTCATATGCACTTACAAAGACCCACATCTCCTTTACCAGTTTCACCTTCATCCACATTATCCTTGAGGAAACCTCCTTACACTCCACTACCCATTTACCTATCTCTTCACTTACTAGAATAGCCACCCCTTCCCTCCCTCGCCCTCTCTTCACTCCTGATAACCTCCCACTTACACTCCCAAACTTACACTCACCCTTCCCTTTCAACTTAGTTTCACTCAAAGCCAACACATCCATCTTTCTTCTCACAAACATACTATCTCTTCCCATTTACTCTCATCTGTACCACATCCACGCACATTAAAAGACCCAAACCTTAGGGTGCTGGTCCGAGGATTTCCAGCCCCTTTTATGCCTTCTTTTTTTTCTTTTAGGAATGTCCCCTGTGGGGCTACAAGGAGAAGGATGCCTAGAAGGATGCCTAGTCCGCTCGTGACCTCAGCTCTCAGTCCGCTCGTGACCTCAGCTAGAGACCTCGTTTTTCTGCACAGACACCAGCTAGCGAATACCTGTGAAATTTATATCTCCGAATAGTGTTAAGTGATTGTATTGTGTTTTTGTAATTGTATACAGTTACAGATATAAGATAAAGTGTAGAGTTCTATTTAAATTCAAAACAGTTTTCTGTTACTGTACTCAAAAAAGGTGACAAAAAGAAACCAAATAACTATAGGCCTATAAGTTTGACTTCAATCGTAGGAAAAATAATAGAAACTATCATCAGAGATGCTATCGAACATCATTTAGAAAGTAATCGTTTGATAAATGATAGCCAGCATGGTTTCAGACGGAAACGTTCTTGCGTGACTAACTTACTCGAATTCTACAACACAGTTATCTCGAATTATGACAAAAGAAACAATATAGATTTAATATATCTAGACTTTGCAAAAGCTTTTGATACCGTCCCACACGAAAGACTACTTACTAAAATAGCTTTGCATGGAATAAGTGGTAGCCTATTAGGTTGGACTAGTAATTGGTTGAATGGTCGAAAACAGAGAGTTCTTTTAAATGGAAAAACTTCTGGATGGAAAAGTGTTGCAAGTGGAGTTCCTCAGGGTTCCGTTCTTGGGCCACTTCTATTCATAGTATATATAAATGATATAGACCATGGACTAAAATCTACTGTTTCCAAATTTGATGATGATACAAAACTGTGCGGAGTGGCAAATGATCACTCAAACCAATTAGATATTCAAGAAGATTTAGATAAATTACAGCAATAGTCTGAAAAGTGGCTAATGAAATTTAACACAAGTAAATGCAAGGTAATGCACATAGGTAAAAATAACAGTAAGTACGATTACAAGTTATTTGGAAATTCGTTAACAAATGTGGATAGTGAAAAAGATCTCGGCGTAATTATCAGTAACGACCTCAAATCATCCAAGTAGTGTATTTCAGCCTCTGAGAAAGCAAATAAGATTCTAGGACCGATTGCGCGATCTTTTTATTTCAAAAGTCCATCACTCATTAACAAGCTATATAAATCGTTAGTTCGTCCACATTTGGAATATGCTGTTTCCGTATGGTCACCGAATCTCATTAAAGACATTGACAGACTGGAAAAAGTACAACGGCGAGCCACAAAACTGATTCCAAATATCAAAAATAAATCATACGAAAATCGACTAAAACATATGAATCTGGTTTCCCTGAAAAAGCGTAGACTCAGAGGTGACTTGATACAGGTCTTTAAAATTCTAAAGGGAATTGACATCAAAAGTGACCAAATTTTTACATTGAATGAGAATCAGACAAGAAACAATGGTCTCAAACTGTCCGGAAATAGATTCAATTTGGAAGTAGGTAGAAACAACTTCGCCAACCGTGTAGTTAATGAATGGAATAAACTTCCTGCACAGGTAGTGCAATGTAGTTCAGTTCGAAGCTTTAAGAATCATTTAGATAAATACCTAAGTAAGATGCTGTAATGATTATAATTTATCTTATATTATTTGTTTTTGTTTTGTTATCATTTGTCTGTCTGATTTTCATTTATTATTAGTTATATGTCAATTTATTATTATTTACTATTTACCTGTTTGTTTATTATTTAACTATACCTATGCATTTATTTATGTATTATATTTGTTATTTACATTATCATAGTTTTTATTTATTATTTTATTATTAATATGATTTTTTTTCGCATCCGACCTAGATATGGATCAAAAGGTCTCCTGTCGGCATGCTCCGCCTTTGTAATCCTTTGTAGGTAGGAGAAATTGTATAAGGTAAGCAGAGTAAGCTTCGCGTATTTAGTTTATTAGAGACCGCTTTGATTTTGTTGTTGTTGTTGATTTGTATCTTCTCTTTGCCGTTTTTATTGCTAAAGGAGGAGCGAAATGGCTTGTGAAGGTTGCGTGAACCTAGAGGTCCGTCTCAGGATGTGTGAAGAGGAAATTCGTCTTCTCAGGAGTGCGCTCCGTGAGAAGAGTGAACCCTCCCCACAACCCAAAGAGCGTTCCACTTCTTCCCCTACTGTCACTGCCGTGAGCGAGTGGCGCTCCGTGGGGTCCCGTTTGTCGAGCCCGCGTTCGGTAGAAGTGTGCCCTGTGGAGCAACCGCTGGCTCTAGCCAATCGTTTTGCTCTACTGGAGGATGAAGTGGCCGAAAACCAGGAGTTCTTAGTGGTGGGGGACTCCATGGTGCGAGGTTATGACGACATCCTGCAGCGGAAGACTAAGCGACGTTGCAAGCTTGTATGTCAACCGGGCCGTGGGATCGCCGATTGTACCCAGTCCATCAGGGAGCAAGGACGGAAGAATACGGTTACGATTGTTCATACGGGAAGTAACGATGTAGGTAGGGTGAGATCAGAGGAGCTTGTTCGGAATTGCAAGGTCCTCCTTCAGGAGATGAAGGAACGTGGGAGCCGTCACGTAGTCTGTGGGATCCTCCCGAGGATCTACGCAGGCTCGTGTTAGAACAGTAGAGCCACGGGGATCAATGATAGGATATCGCAGTTGTGCACACAATTGGGATACCACTTTCTTGATCCTTGGTATCTCTTTTCTAGGCGCCATGACCTTTACGCTTCTGATGGGATCCACCTTACCCGCAGAGGCAAAGATGTTCTTACAAACCTCATTGTGGGAGTTTGTAATGAATTAGCTCCTTTTTTAGGGTAGAAGCCCAAAGGGAAGGGGAAATAGAATGTACTTGGGAAAACAGTGTAGAGTATAGCATTAATGTAGAACAATGTGCCAGTATAGGACAAAATATAATTTTAGGATATAATGTCGCTAGAGGACGAAATATTACATTAGGATGTAATGACATAGGACAAAATGTCGCAATGGGATGTAATGACAGTGGAGGACAAAAGATCACGATGGGAAGTAATGATAGTGGAGGACAAAATATCACGATAGGATGTAATGATAATGGAGGAGAAAATATCACGGAAGGATATAATGTCAGTGGAGGACAAAATATAATTTTAGGAAGGGATATCGAACAGAATGTCAATGAAGGCCCAAATATCATGATAGGATGTAATGACAGTGGAAGAAAAAAGATCACGATAGGATGTAATTATAGTGGAGGAAAAAACATCACGGTAGGATATAATGTCACTGGAGGACAAAATATAATTTTAGGAAAGGATGCCGGACATAATGTCAATGAACGACGGGAGGCCGGCATGAATCACGGTGACGTAGGGGGACAAAATGTACAAAAGAGATCGGATGACCGTGATCGACCAGATGTCCGTGATGGGGGAAATGTTAATGTTAATTTTGATGGAAGAAGTGTTAATGAGGGATTGAATGTCAATGAAGGACCAAATAATAATATAGAGCAAGGTATAAATAAAAAACAAAATGATAATGTAAGACATGATATTGAAACTCAAAATGTGTCAAAAAGAAATAATCACGAGTTTCTTAAAACCATGTACTTTAATGCTCGTAGTATTAGGAACAAATTTCAAGAAATACAGGCGTATGTCAAAAGCGAGTTCGAAGCTGAATTTAATATTGCGGGATTTAAACACTTTCATCAGGATAGAAACCACAAGAAAGGTGGGGGTGTTCTGTTGTACGTTAAAAACAATGTTCATGCTTGTGTTTTAGAGAAAGTGAAACAGGATGCATATGATAGTTTGTGGGTTGAGTTAACCCAAACAAATGGACAAAAAATGAATATAGGTGTAATATATAGGCCAAAGACAATATCATTAGCAGACGACTGTTATTTCAAGAACTGTCTAGTTTCTGCAACCGGGATTTATTGATAATGGGTGATTTCAATTTTACTGACATTGATTGGATGACCCTTGAACATGGCCATATAGGTACTCG
>NC_134782.1:33779963-33834963 GCF_046742065.1 Oratosquilla oratoria
CCATATACAACCATTCTCCATTCACCCCTGTCTTCTGTCCTCTACCGTCCTTCCTCAACAGACATTCACCTGTTCCCCAAAGCCCCCTTCACCCCATCTATCCATCTCATCCTAGGACGTCCTCTCATGTTCACTCCCTCCACACCTGCCTTCCATACCTCTTTTATTAGTCTTTCTTCGTTCATTCTTTCCATGTGTCCAAACCTTCCTTATATTCTTTCATCAACCCTATCTCCCAGCTCCTTTTCCACCCCTGTTCTCCTCCTCACCTCCTCATTTCTCACTCTATCCAGCCTAGTAACCCCCATCATACTTCTCAGACACCTCATCTCAAACACATTCAAACTCCTTCTCTCTTCTTCTCTTATGTTCCATGTTTCTGCCCCATACATTGCTGTTGGCACAATCACTCCTTCATACAGTCTCCTCTTAGCATCCATTCCCAAATGTCTATTCCTCATTACACTCTTTAATCCACCAAGGCATTTACTCGCTTCTCTCAATCTACATTCTACCTCCACCTTCACTCCACCTTTTCCTGCCACATTTGCACCCAAGTATCTAAAACTATCCACTTCCTCCAGTCGCTCTCCCTTAATGCTCACTTCCAGTCTACTGCCACTTTCACCCCTTGTACATCTCATCACCTTACTTTTACCCACATTTATCTTTAGCTTTCTTCTATCACATACTCTCCCAAACTCTGCCACCAACTTTCTCAAGCCCTCCTCCGATCCTGCCACGAGCGTAGTGTCGTCCGCAAACAACAACTGGCTCACCTCCCACTTTTCTCCATTTTCTTTAACCATCTCCAATCCCTTGCCCACTACCCTTGCATTTACCTCTCGCACCACCCCATCCATGTATAAGTTGAACAGCCAGGGCGACATAACGCATCCTTGACGAAGTCCCACCTTTACCTCAAACCACTCACTCTCTCCATTTCCAATCCTGACACAAGCTCTACTACTCTCATAAAAACTCATGACAGCTCCCAGAAGCTTTCCTCCTATCCCATATATCTGCATAACCTCCCACAGTGCCTTTCTGTCTACCCTATCATAAGCCTTTTCCAGATCCATAAAAGCCCAAAAAACATCCTTCCCCTTTCCTATAGCTTTCTCACATATCTGTCTTACCACAAAGATCTGATCTACACAACCTCTACCTGTCCTAAATCCACACTGTTCCTCACCAATTACTCCTTCTGTTCCTCTCCTAATCCTCTCAATCAAGATCCTCCCATAAGCCTTCCCAACTACACTTAACAAGCTAATCCCTCTGAAACTACTACATTCACACTTGTCCCCTTTTCCCTTGTAAAGTGGAACTATACAGGCACTCCTCCAGTCCTCCGGCACACTACCCTCTCTCCAGCAAACATTAAATAACCTCACCAGCCAGTCCACCATCACTGTACCTCCCTTTTTCAGACATTCTGCATGGCATCCATCCAGACCAGGTGCCTTACCTGCTTTCATCATCTTAACAACTGCCTTCACCTCATCCTTCCTTATTTCTCCTCCATTCTTCTCATTCATCACTCATTTTCTTCTCATTTCCCACTGCAGCTATCTTTCCCTCCCTATCCTCCTTCACATTTAGCAACTCCCTAAAATATTATGCCCATCTTCCCCTTACTGCCTTCTCTTCCATTATCATCTCTCCATCTGCACCTTTTACCTTTTCTTCTCTACTTGATTCACCTCCTCTTCCTCTCTTAATTTCTTTCCAAAACATCTTTTTATTACTTTCAAAATTTTCTGTCATACTCTTACCCCATTTCACATCTGCTCTCCTCTTTGCATCCTTTACCTTTTGCTTTACTTCTCTTTTCTTTTCTTTGTACCTCTCATATGACTCCCTCGTCCTATTTTGTAACCAATCTGTGAAAGCTCGCTTCTTCTCTTCTACAACCTTCTTTGTTTCCTCATCCCACCATTCACTACCCTTTCTTCTATTTCCTCCTGTCCTTCTTGTTCCACACACCATCCTTGCACACTTTATGACTCCCTTCTTGAACCATCCCCATTCCTCCTCCACACCCAGCTCCACTCTATGCTTTACTTCCTCCCACTCTTCCTTCAGCTTCTTTTCGTACTCCTCCTTTCCCTTTTCATTCAAAGAGTTCACTCTAAGAACCTCCCTACCTTTTGTCCCTTTCCTCTTCATCCATCTATCCTCCACTCTCAACTTACCTTCCACCAAAAATTGATCTGATATTCCCCCATCCTCTCCCCTTAGAACATGTACATCCTTAACTCTTCCTATCATAATCCTATTTACCACTACATAATCCATTAGCGCTCTATCTACCACCCTTCCCTCCACCACCCTCTCCCATGTGTACTTATGCTTGACTTTCTTCCAAAATACTGTATTTGCTATCATCAACTCTCTTTCTAGACACATTTCCACCATCAACTCTCCACTACGATTCTTTCCTGGAACTCCACATTTCCCAACCACTCCATCGATTGGACCATTCCTAGCCTAGCATTAAGGTCTCTCGGTACTATTACATTTACATTTCTTCCTAAATCCTCTATGCACTCATTTAAATCTATCCAAAAGGCCTCCTTTTCTTCTACACTCTTCTCACTGCCAGGCCCATATGCACTTACAAAGACCCACATCTCCTTTCCCAGTTTCACCTTCATTCACATTATCCTTGAGGAAACCTCCTTCCACTCCACTACATGTTTACCTATCTCTTCACTTACTAGAATAGCCACCCCTTCCCTCCCTCGCCCTCTCTTCACTCCTGATAACCTCCCACTTACACTCCCAAACTTACACTCACCCTTTCCTTTCAACTTAGTTTCACTCAAAGCCAACACATCCATCTTTCTTCTCACAAACATACTACCTATCTCTTCCCTTTTACTCTCATCTGTACCACATCCACACACATTAAAAGACCCAAACCTTAGGGTGCTGGTCCGAAAATTTCCAGACCCTCTTATGCCTTCTCTTTTTTGTTTAGGAATGTCCCCTGTGTGGCTACAAGGAGAAGGATGCCTAGTCCCAATCCCCGTCTCTTTCTTTTCGCCTCTTACGATCCAAGTGGGAATACTTGGTGGCAGTATTCTTTTCCCCCACCACAGGGAATTCCCCCACCACAGAAAAAGAATACTCAGAGAAATGGTACAGGGCAGCAACAAGGGGTTGGGGGACAGCATAACGGAGGGACAGTCGTAGTATAAAAGTGTCATAATTTCTCTATGAACAGAGTTTTCCTCTATCATAGACAAAATGATGTGTGACTCTGGTCCGTAGGGGCGCCCCATATAGACCCTAAAGTATCAACTGCATGCTACTTTGCCACAATAACAAGCAGCCAATATATATATAAATATAAATATAAGTATAAATATATATATATAAATATAAATATAAATATATATATAAATATATATGTATATGAGTGGCAGGGTGGTGAGATAAACACCGAGAACCGTTGAAGTTTTATAAACTGACGTTTCGCTCTTAACAGAGCTTCTTCAGAGTATACACTCTGAAGAAGCTCTGTAAAGAGCGAAACGTCAGTTAATAAAACTTCAACGGTTCTCGGTGTTTATCTCACCACCCTGCCACTCATTTTGTCGTCCATTCCTCAATATATATATATATATATATATATATATATATATATATATATATGTGTGTGTGTGTGTGTGTGTGTGTGTGTGTGTGTGTGTGTGTGTGTGTGTGTGTATTCACTTGGTCTTTGGATCACGTGTTGGACTCGTGATCGACAGCTATTTCCCTCCCGGAAGAGAGCTCAGAGCTCGTAGGTCCGATCTATGGGTAATGCTATGACCTTTCACACACACACACCCCCAACTCCCCGCCCACGAGAGTCAGAGTAACGACCCGGAGCGCAGCAGTACCGAAATAATTTCGGCCCTGGGCAGGATTCGAACCAGGAGCTGCGGGCCACTTTCGTGGCAGCTCAGCGTTCTACCAACTGCGCCACCGAGCCGTGTGTGTGTGTGTGTGTGTGTGTGTGTGTGTGTGTGTGTGTGTGTGTGTGTGTGTGTGTGTGTGTGTGTGTGTGTGTTATATATATATAATGTGTGTGTGTGTGTGTGTGTGTGTGTGTGTGTGTGTGTGTGTGTGTGTGTGTGTGTGTGTGTGTGTGTGTGTGTGTGTGTGTGTGTGTGTGTGTGTGCGCGCGCGTACAGTTACGACCTGGGATCGAACCCGAGACACAGAATTACAAATATTGTCTCTTATCTTTATGATGCAGAGGTGGGTAGGAGAAGAAGAGTGGAGAGGAGGAGGAGGAGGAGGACGAATAGGTGAGGAGGGGAAGAAGAGGAGGTGAGGAGAGGATGAGGTGAGGAGGGGAGAAGGTGAGGAAGGTGAGGAGTGGAGGAATGGAGGAAGAAGGGAAGGAGGTGAGGAGGAGAGGAAGAGGAGGGGAAGGAGGTGAGGAGGAGAGGAAGAGGAAGAGGAGGGAAGAACTGGAGAAAGGTGAGGAGGAGGAGGAGGAGGAGGGGAGGATTGGAGGAGGAGGGGAGGATTGGAGGAGGAGGGGAAGGAGGTGAGCAGGGGAGGATGAGGAGGGGAAGAGGTGAGGAGGGGAAGGAGGTGAGGAGGAGAAGGAGAGGAGAAGGAGGTGAGAAGGAGGTGAGGAGGGGAGGAGGTGGGGAGGGGAGGAGGTGAGAAGGGAAGGAAGTGAGAAGGGGAGGAGGTGAGAAGGGGAGGAGGTGAGGAGGAGGAGGAGGAGGAGGTGAGGGGAGGAGGAGGAGGAGGAGGTGAGGGGAGGAGGAGGAGGAGGAGGGGAGGGGAGGAGGAGGTGAGGGGAGGAGGAGGAGGTGAGGGGAGGAGGAGGTGAGGGGAGGAGGAGGAGGTGAGGGGAGGAGGAGGAGGTGAGGGGAGGAGGAGGAGGAGGAGGTGAGGAGGGGAGAAGGTGAGAAGGGGAGAAGGTGAGGAAGGTGAAGAAGAGGAAGGGAGGAATGGAGGAAGAGGGAAAGGAGGTGAAGCGGTGTCAGGAGGTGAAGCGGTGAGAAAGAGGAGGAGGAGTAGGAGGAGGAGGAGGTGGGGTGAAAGAGAACAAGAAAGACGAGGAAGCGAAAGAAGCATAGGACGAGGAGGATGAGAGGAAGAGGTGGACGAGAGCAAGAGGAAGAAGAGGAAAAGAGTACGCAAAGGTCCGCTCACCCGGTTTCTCCTGGCACGCAGGACAGTGACCAAGACTTCGGCCGAAGTGAAGTGTCTCTTGGCGTAGCCACCCTCCCCACCCCTTCTCCCTCCCTCCCTGTCTCTCTCTCAGGTTGGGTAGGTTAGCGTGGTCAGGTATCAGGTACTTGCCGGGGGGAGACACTCCTCCCTGACGCCCTGTAATTTCTGGATTCCAGGCATTCCCGGGGAAAGGGGGGGGGGCCATGGCAGTGCATTCATCGACTTCCCGGTGTAGTGGACAGCGTCGTGACCTTCCACGCGGGTGATTCCGAGTTCAAGCCGCGCTCCGGGCGTGAAATGTTTTCACTGATACATCAATCCGTTTCCGTCCCCCTTGAGCAAAGGGATAAGGTAGGTATGTAGTTATATGTGTGGATGTGTGTGTGTGTGTGTGTGTGTGTGTGTGTGTGTGTGTGTGTGTGTGTGTGTGTGTGTGTGTGTGTGTGTGTGTGTGTGTGTGTGTGTGTGTGTGTGTGTGTGTGTGTGTGTGTGTGTGTGTGTGTGTGTGTGTGTGTGTGTGTGCGTGTGCATATGTGTGTGTGTGTGTGTGTGTGTGTGTGTGTGTGTGTGTGCACGTGTGTGTGTGTGTGTGTGCGTGTGCACGTGTGTGTGTGTGTATGTGTGTGTGTGTGTGTGTGTGTGTGTGTGTGTGTGTGTGTGTGTGTGTGTGTGTGTGTGTGTGTGTGTGTGTGTGTGTGTGTGTGTGTGTGTGTGTGTGTGTGTGTGTGTGTGTGTGTGTGTGTGTGTGTGTGTGTGTGTGTGTGTGTGTGTGTGTTTGCACGGCCACAGCATTAGCCATAGATCAGGCTATCGGGCTATACAAGCTATGAGCTTTCATTCGGGGGATTATTAGCTATCGATCACGAGTCCATCACGTGCTACACTGTGCGTGTGCATCAGTACATGTACATGCGCGCACTTGTGAACATGCACGCGCGTACACACATAACACACACAGTTCATCACAGCGAATTTGATAAAAATATGTAAACATTCTCGCACACAAAACACACACACACACAAACACACACACAAACACAAACACACACACATACACACACACACACACACACACAAACACGAACACACACACACACACATACACACACAAAGCACATTCTAGCCATAGACAAAAAAAAATCCAATTAACATAGAACCTAAAAGAATTATCTTATCGAGTCCCTCATCTTAAACTCCTTCGGAATTGATCGGGGCTCCTCTTTAGGTCGGAAATCAATCACACCCACCCCCCCAACCAGGGAAAAAGGGGAGATCAATTGCAAATCTTCTCTCCTTCATTCTGATTGACCCTGTATCGTTGCCTCACCATACAAAGGGCTCAACTATTTGTGTGACACTCTGTATGTACACCAACGAGCCTGCAACGGTTGCTCCTCTTCTGGAGGGGCGTGGGAGAGAACCGTCTCGTTATCACCCGTTGACGAAGTCCATCAACACACTTGATCCCATCTAACTGAACTAATTCATCTAGCGACACTAACAATAGGGAAAGGGTTTTTATTCAATTTGAAAAGTCGTCACCAGCCATAATAAATATACAAAACGCCACACTTAATATCTGGGAATATCACACATCCTGACATTTCTTCATTCAAAGATAAACACATCCTGTCAATAGTCGACATTTGGATTAGTCGACAACTATCCTCAATTTCAATTAAATCATCAGTGTTTAAACTTTTCTTCACGCACATAAAGCATACATTGGTACGCCTGATCACAACACTGATTTTTCGTTATTATTCATATGAATCATTCATGAAATAGGAATGATCACGCTATGGCAACATTTACATGCGTCTAGACAAACTTAAGTCATTCCATGATAACCTGTATCTTGTTTTACATATGATATTAACTCTTACCTCCAATCTCAATAAAAAAACAAAACAATACTAACCTCAGATTAATACTGGAAGCGAATTTAATGAAAATTAGATCGAATACATAACGACACACTGCCGACGACAACACCGCTCACCAATATTCAAAAACTGTCGTTCACTCGCTTGCAGCAACGCCAAGTGCTGCCATCTCACGGAACTATAACAAAATTACCTAAGAAAGAATTCGACCCATTGAAGGATTTTATTATAGTTGACGACATACATTTCACTATATAGTGTATTATTAGATTGAGTAAAAAGAACAAAAAAAAAACAGCCTTGGTATATCTTTCACTGAACACACTATATGATGATGATGATGATAATTAATAAATGATAATACTAATAATAATGATAATGATAATAATAATAATAATAATAATAATAATAATAATAATGATAATAATAATAATAATAATAATAATAATAATAATGATAATAATAATAATAATAATAATAACAACAATAAGAAGAAAAAATACCAAAGGCTTTTCCCCTTACAAGGTAGGTAGCCAAAAAAGTACAATAATAATAATGATCATGATAATGATCATGATAATGATCATGATAATGATCATAATGATAATAATAATAATGATGATAATAATAATAATAATAATAATAATAATAATAATAATAATAATAATAATAATAATTATCTCATGATGATAATGATTATAAAAATAATAATGATAATAATGATAACAATAATGTTGATGATAATGATTATAAAAATAATAATGATAATAATGATAACAATAATGTTGATGATGATGATGATGATGATGATGATGATGATGATGATGATGATGATGATGATGATGATGATGATGATCCTGATGATGATGATCATGATCATGATGATCATGATCATGATGATCATGATCATAATTATGACAATGATGATAATAATTATGATGATTGTTAGCGTCTAGACCTCCTAGAAGACGTAATCTACCACCAAAATCTCCTAGATCTTCATCTACCACCTCTGCTTATTCTACCAGCACGCATAAGATGCATCTGGGTGCACAGCGGAGTAGACTGGTACTCGACCTGACGTTTTCACGCACCTGGTCGTCCCGGGTCAAATCGCTATTGTCTAGGACTGGACCTCACCGCAGCTGGAGGCCGTATCAACGTCTCACCAACCCAAAGGATTGCCACCAAGCCAAGCAATTACCATTTGATTCAAATTATACATTCCTGTGTGATATGTCCACCCTGTCCAAAACTCGGACAACTGTAATACATTGTATATATGTATATGCAAATTGTAAAGTATGTAAAACCTATCCTGATCTCTAATATTTGCTAAAACAGCATCTTGTAAATAAATGATATCTCATCGGCAACCTAGCCACGAGCCATGTATATAAACACCTCCTGTCACAAAATAAACACAGCGCTCGTAGAGGGCGGACGTCTCTTCAAACCAGCTCTCTCAACAAACTCCCAGGAATCCTCGCCGGCCGGTGGTGGCGAGGAGATATATCTCCTTGCTGCTGCCGGTCTGGCATGGCCGACCTCTACATTGACGTCGGCAGGCGGGTTTACACCAAGACAAATACACACATTTCCCAAGTCACGTAATTCTCTGTTTTCAGAGTAGTGCTTGGAAGAAAAGAGGCACATGCACACTTGCTCGCTGGCAAAGCAGAGGCCCAAACCGTCTCATTCAGAACCCTCAATCTGATCGCAGGCTGGTCGACGGAGAGACTTGGGACACCTCTCTGTCCAACCGGCCCGCAACCTAACGCTGGCCTCTTCGCTGACGCTGGTGAGCGAGTTTACACTTCTGACATTTACACACAATCCCCAATCGCGTAATTCTCTGTTTTCAGAGTTGTAATTGGAAGGAAAGAGATCATACAACACCCACCCGTCTGCCCCTCCCTCGCACCGCCATTGAATCAACTCTACAGGAACTCAAACCCAACCTGGGGAAAAACAGGCAACTCAGGCCTCACCTGTGGCTCATCAGGAACGCGCTCGCCAGCGGTGGTGGCGAGGAGATATATCTCCTTTGCTGCTGCCGGTCTGGTTACGGACCGATCTCTTCGTTGACGTCGGCAGGCGGGTTCACACCGCCCGCCTGCCCCCCCTCGCACCGCCACTGGATCAACTCTACAGGAACTCAAACCCAACCTGGGGAAAAGCAGGCTACTCAGGCCCCACCTGTGGCTTATCAGGAACGCGCTCTACACGCGGGAAGTGAACTCTACTCACTTCCCGTAAGATACACACACACACCTCTCACGAACAGAGCCACAACACACGCACAAACATCTACACTTACTTTTTCTTCGACTAAAATTCGCTTCCTTTCTAACTTTCTCTTATACTACATCTTCTCATTTCAGTTTACCTCCCACTAAAGATTTTTCCGTTTTTCCACCTTTCTCTACTACTACGCCTCCTACCTTTTTCTAAGATTTCGTTGGTGATCCTAATCCTAACCCCGGCGTCCGCACCTCCGTCCAAGCTCCCGGTCCATTTCTCCCGAGCCACGACCACCAATAAACCCCTAATTGCTCGCAAATCGCCCGGTGGCAATAGCCCTCTTTTATACGCTATCTTTTCATTTTCTTACAGACATTCTTCCCCTCCCACAAAAACCGATCCCGTGCAAGCGGGTGGTCTTTCCTAGAGATTCAGAATTCAGAATTCAGAGGAAGGAAGACCACAGAGAGACAGAGCTACGCTGCTCCGCCGCGTTTATCTTAAAGCCTCCGAAACACCGCTCAAACTACCAAACCATGTTACCATCACTTTATCTGAACCCAAACCATATGTTGGACAAGACCATACAACATATCTGGTAGGCAGCGGAGGGATACAACATATCTGGTAGGCAGCGTGGGATACAACATATCTGGAAGGCAGTGTGGGATACATCATATCTGGAGGCAGCAAGTCGGATCAACAAACAAAATCAGCAAGAACAAGATCCCAGAGCAGGAACGCTGTGCAACCTACCCAGCGACAGCAAGCCCATCAACTCAAAACTCGCTGTGAGCCCTACCCAGCGAAAGCGGACAAAAGCTCACAAGCCATCAACTTCGCTGTGCGACCAACCCAGCGAAAGCGGACAAAAGCTCACAAGCCATCTCCCTCGCTGTATGAGCCAGCCCAACGCACAGGACAAGTTCATCCCAGAGACCCAGCCCAGCAGCCGGCAACGAGACAAAAGCCCATCTCCCTCGCTGTGAGCCAGCTCAGCAGCATCGGTCAACACCTCAAGGAAGTATCGCTCTCACGTCCGAAAGTCGGGCCGACACCTTTCAAAACTGAACAAATTCCACACACGAACTAATCCATTTGTCACCCTTCTCATTCTTTTCAATATTTCCAGATCTGCACCATCGCACCAAATTCCATCGAACTATTCAACTTCCACCTCTTGTGAACCCTTCACCATCGCATCATACCCGTCAGCACTGTAAGTAGATGCTTGTACTTTTATTGGGGCTAGGTGTAGCTCTAAATTGTTGTGTGAGTGAGTTCGAGTGAAGGCTATCCAGTGATTTTTTTTTATTTTTTTTTATTTATTTTTTTTGCAAAGCCTTAAATTTTTTCAGTGTTTTTTTTTTCTTTTTGTACGAAAGTGTGCATGACCCATTCACAGTCCAACGTTTCACACCATTACAACACTCGTTCCAAAATGGCAGCACCAAACGAAAATACCACACAGCCCTCGCCGAATCAAAACACAAACCCAACCATCGCTCAACCACACATGCAACGTTCTGCAACAAATCTACTAACACTCCTTCAGCATGACAACACTCTTCCCAAGTTCAACGGGACAAACATCGCCATCCACACTCTGTTAGATGACGTCCGTTCGGAAATACAACGCACACAGGTGCAAGACGATATGACTAAAATCGCGGTCCTTAAAAGTCGCATCGACTTCAGCGACACCTTAGCAAGCGATATCATACAATCATACGCGTTCCAACAGCCACAGACCTTCCAAAATTTCGTTGATGAATTCAAGAAATCTTTTGCCCCATATGAACAGTTAGGCTCTCTCCCTTCTACACACTCGGAACAAACTTTAACACACACCCTTATCTCACCAAAGAAAGAGCAGTCAAGGAGGCGAGTCAGTTCAAGGAAGAACTAAAAGACGCACTCATTTCTTCACCTTGGGTTACAAATAACACAATCAGCCTAGATCACGTACTCTCATTATTTGGCTACATAAAACTGATCTCGCGTCTTCATCCAGAAACACTGAAGAAAATAGAAAACATTCCTTTTGATCCAAACACAACACTCGTTGACTTCTCTAGAACATTTTCGGACACGTCAACGACAAAAACACAAATTCAACAACAACAAATCCCCCTCACACACACACTCACACCACCACACACTCCCACAGTAGCAAAAAATCTCACAAGAACATCACACTAGAGGTAGACCCATGTCACAAGAACATTACACTAGAGGTAGACAAATATCACGCACAAGATCACGGCAGCGTTCACAATCTAGATCATTCTTTTGCAAAATCTGCAACATAGCAGGACATAGCACAAACAGGTGTTATTACAGACAACCAACTAGCTACTGCTCATATCACGGACCAGCTTTTCACGACACAACACAATGTCACGTCTTACAATCACAAACCTACACGTCATACGCGTCTCCCCAACACCCGACTAGCGGAAAAAACAAACAAACAAAACACGGCATGACTATCGTCTCATGGTGACCAAAACACACGACCTCACGAGACAGAAGCAAACCCCCCACTACCGATTCTCACGATGGCTGAGTCTCGATCATCCCCGTCTGCTATGACATTTCAGGCCACGGTCAACAACCTTCCACAACTACTCTTTCTGGACACAGGATCCCCAGTTAATATAATGTCAAAGGTTTCTTTCGACCAATTTCGGTTCAGACACCGTAGAGTAACAGTTCTAGAACCAACGGATATCACGTTACAAAATGTAGACGGAGTTCCCTTTCCCATCATAGGAAAAACCGAACTAGACATCTCCCTGCATGCCAACTGTCCTCCCATTACAACGACAGTATACATAGCGGAAGTAGTGTTTCCCGCAGATATTCTTATAGGTTTGACATGGATGCAAAGAAATCGCATCATCATCTATCCTGCTCAAAACGGCATTGGTTTCAATAATCACTTCATAACGGCTCTAAATACAGCCAACACGCATGCAAACACAGCAAACACGCACGTCAAACACTTGCATATGATCGAGCAACAGCATGCAACAACAACAACAACAACACCAACTGAACAAAACATCGACGAAACAGAAAAGGTGACACTTGTAACAGACACGCCCACTAGTGTAACAGACACGCCCACCCCATCCGCTCACCCTCGTAGTTCACAACACAAACGGAATAGGAGTACACTGTCAGCGCGCATGTCAAAGTCAACTCGCGACCACAAGAAACACGATGTTTTCACTAGCATCCAGGAAATATCACCACAATACACTACCGTCTCACAGATCTCTCTCACGAACTCTCACGCGGTTGTAATCACTGACAAAACACTCTATCCACGCGAGTACACGAAACTCAAAGTGCGTATCTTCAAAGCTCCCGACTCAGATGTTCTTTGCATCACAAACACTTGCTGTGTATCTGGTGTATCTCTCTTATCCGCCCTATCTCACACATCAAGTAAAGGACACACAACAATCATAGTTGCAAATAATACCAATGCCCCTCTTCAGATGAACAAAGGAACAAACATTTGTGAATTTACAGTGTATCCCGCCCCAGTACACGTAATCGAGCATGACAACATACAACACGTATGCGCCATCAACAACGAAGAACAGAACACACAGGAAACCATCAAAGCAACACACATTAACGATGTAGATTTCCCTGAAGCACGAGAAGATCTTCTAACACTCATGAACACGTACAGGCACGCAATTACACTCCCAGGCAAACCATTAGGTCTCACAGACATCATACAACATCATATGCCACTTCAACAGAATGCAAAACCACGGTACATACCCGTTTACCGTCTTCCTCACAGTAAAAGAAACATTGTTGACAACATCATTGCAGACATGCTCGACCAAGGCATCATTGAACACAGCCTATCTCCCTGGAATTTCCCTCTCTTTGTCGTTCCAAAACATGACGGCTCCTTTCGCCCTGTTGTTGATTTCCGTGAGCTAAATAAACTCACCATTCCCGAAAGGCACCCTATTCCTCATCTCCAAGACACAATCTACTCCATAGGCGAACACAACACTGTCTTCTCTACTCTCGACCTTATGTCAGGGTATTTCCAAATACCTCTAGATGACGAATTAAAACCACTAACAGCCTTCAGTACCAATACGGGGCATTACCACTTCAAAAGGTTGGCCATGGGACTCGTCTCTGCTCCCTCTGTTTTCACAAGACTTATGTTCAAGGTCCTAGAAGGTCTTATAGGAAAGACTGTCTTCATATACCTTGACGACATTATCATTGCCTCACGGTCACTCACAGAACACCTTTCCACACTTCAAACTGTCCTCTCAAGATTAGCCGCGGCAGGCCTAAAACTTAAACTCAAAAAATGCTCCTTCCTCAAAAAGGAAATAAGGTTCCTAGGACACGTCATAAACTCACACGGTGTCATTACTTCTCAGGACAAGGTTAAGGCTGTTCTAGAATTTCCAACCCCTAACTCTACAGAACACGTAAAATCATTTCTAGGACTCTCAGGTTTTTACAGACGTTTTATCGAAGGCTATGCTCACATGGCAGCTCCATTAACAGCCCTTCTCAAGAAAGATACTCCTTTTAACTGGACGTCTGAACACAACACCGCTTTCCACAAGCTCAAACAAGCACTCACAACAGCCCCGGTTCTGGCATTCCCAAACTTCTCTAAACCCTTCACACTATGTACAGATGCTTCATACAAAGGCCTTGGCGCAGTACTAATGCAACAACACGACTCTAAACTTAGACCTATAGCATACGCCAGCCGCGCATTAAACAAACACGAAGAAAACTACTCTGTCACTGAAATCGAAGCGCTCGCAATCATATATGCCCTCAAACATTTTAAAGGCATCATTCTAGGATATGAAATACATGTACACACAGATCATCAACCCATTCTACACCTCTTCAAAAGCAAGAACCTAACTGGAAAACTAGCCAGATGGTTCCTCACTATCCAGGAATTTATGCCTACCTTCCACTACGTCCAGGGCCGTGCAAACTATGTCGCCGACGCCCTTAGTAGAAACGTAGCAACAATACGTCAAGCAGCAGAGCCACTTGAACGCATCATTGCCGCTCAAGCGTCAGACCCCCTATGGAAAAGAATCATACACTATCTAAATTCAGGTGACACCACAAACACAGACGATTTTCCTCCCAACATAGACAACTACTCTCTTATAGACCAGGTTCTCTACCACACCACACTGCTCACAAACAAAAGCGAACCAAACCGCATGGTTACACAATTAGTAGTTCCCACAAGTCTTGTTCCGGAAGTTCTCAAAATATCACATGATTCTCCATTAGCAGGACACCGCGGGAAGGACAAGTGCCTCTCGCAAGCAAGGTTAAAGTACTTTTGGCCCACCATGCGTAAAGACATACACACATACATAGACGCATGCCACTCATGTATAACTCATAAATGTCATATTAGCGGTCAAGTACCAATACACAATTACCCAACACCTTCCAGACCCTTTAAAACCATTGCCATAGACTTACTCAAAATTCCAATCACTCTCAATGGAAACCAGTAACTTTTCGTATGCATCGACCATTTCTCTCGGTTCTGTATCCTCTCTCCTTTAGCGGACAAGACAGCAAAAAGTGTAGCTCAGACAATTATCAACGTCATCTGCCCATACACCACACCAAAAACACTAATCTCAGACAACGGCACTGAATTCAATAACGACATTCTCACAAATATCTGCCAACAGTTCAACATTACAAAGTGTAACACCACACCATACCACCCTAGCTCAAATGGACTCGTTGAACGACAAAATCGGAAGATACTCAATATTCTCAGACACCTTGCCACAGACATACATGCATCTTGGGACGAACACATACCCATGATACAAGCCTGCATCAACAGCGCAATCAATAGATCAATCTCGGAATCACCCCATTTTGTTTTGTTCGGGTCTGATAAGAAAATGCCGCACGACCTACTCACTTCAGAAACCCCTCCTGTGTATGATTTCAACGATTTTGTCAAGGTAACTCTCAATAATTTCAATACTCTTCTCAAGAGAGTACATGAGTCACTGACTCTCTCAAAAACAGATATGCTTAGGTTGAAGAACGCTCACTCCAGAGATTGCAATGTTTCTGTAGGTGACATTATATACAACAACCACCAACCCACATCAAAACTTGCACCCAAATTCCAGGGTCCATTTCGGGTCACCGACATACTTCCGCACAATAAGATCAAAGCTCTCAACTTACGCGAACTCACAGAGGCTATCCTACATTTAGATCATATAAAACTATTTCCCAGAGGTCTCGACATGGATGACATTCCATCCCCGCCCATACTAAAACCAACACACACGACCGAGACTCTAGACACAAACACCTCTACCACTCCACCGATCCCTACACCTCGTTATAGCTTCAGGAATAGAATTGTATAATTTTCTTTAGCCCCAACAAAAATCCAGGCATCTATTTCCAAAACCAATATCTATCATTCATGTTCATCTTATCATGCCATAACCAAGTATCTCCCTTCTATCTGTGCAGATCACCATTGCCACTCTGGGAAGGCCAACCCCTTCACCTAGGCACACCCCTCTTTCTTCTATATCCTTAACAGTTCGTGCACCAAGCTATGTGGATCTCAAATCTCAAGGTGTCGCGTGGACGGACACTGGTAGCGTATGCCGAGCAACTGTTAGCGTCTAGAGCTCCTAGAAGACGTAATCTACCACCAAAATCTCCTAGATCTTCATCTACCACCTCTGCTTATTCTACCAGCACGCATAAGATGCATCTGGGTGCACAGCGGAGTAGACTGGTACTCGACCTGACGTTTTCACGCACCTGGTCGTCCCGGGTCAAATCGCTATTGTCTAGGACTGATCCAAATTATACATTCCTGCGGGATATGTCCATCCTGTCCAAGACTCGGACAACTGTAATACATTGTATATATGTATATGCAAATTGTAAAGTATGTAAAACCTATCCTGATCTCTAATGTTTGCTAAAACAGCATCTTGTAAATAAATAATATCTCGTCGGCAACCTAGCCACGAGCCATGTATACAAACACCTCCTGTCACAAAATAAAGAGGAAGGAAGACCACAGAGAGACAGAGCTACGCTGCTCCGCCGCGTTTATCTTAAAGCCTCCGAAACACCGCTCAAACTACCAAACCACATTACCATCACTTTATCTGAACCCAAACCATATGTTGGACAAGACCATACAACATATCTGGTAGGCAGCGGTGGGATACATGATAATGATGGTGATAATGATGATGATAATGATGGTGATAATGATGATAATGATGATGATGCTAATGATGATAATGATGATGATAATGATGATAATAATGATGATAATGATGATAATGATGATGACGATAATAATGAGGATGATAATAATGAGGATGATAATGATGAGGATGATAATGATGATAATGATAATGTTGATAATGTTGATAATGATAATGTTGATAATGATGATGATGATGATGATGATAAAAATGATGATAATAATGATGATGATGATCATAATGATCATGATGATCATGATGATCATGATGATGATAATGATGATAATGATGATAATAATAATAATGATAATGATAATGACAATAATTATGATAATGATGATAATGATGATGATAATAATGATGGTGATTAAGATGATAATTATGATGATAATGATGATGATAATGATGATAATGATGATTATAATGATGATGATAATGATGATGATGATACTGATGATGATGATGATGATAATGATCATGATGATGATAATGATGATGATAATGATGATGATAATGATGATATTGATGATAATAATGATGTTAATGATGATGATAATAATTATGATAATGATGATAATAATAATGATGTTAACGACAATAATAATGATGATAAAAATTATAACAATAATGGTGACGTAGACAACGTCGGTAGATATCACCACAAAACGTTCCTTTGGTGACTGTCCTTCACAGGGACAAGACGTCTATTGAGCAGGTAGAAGGGAACCCTTTTGGTGAGCATTGAGTGAGAAGCTGTTTCTTTATAATATCTTAAATATGCAGTAGTGAATGAGATGTAGAGGTCACATTGTTAATAATTAATTCTGGTTTGTCAGACCATGTTTGGATGGGAATAGTAAGGAGCGAATTTATGGTGAAGCCATGGCGGCGAAATAATCATGGTATGTTTCATTATGTCAGTGCCAAGTCAGTTGTGTAGAGTAAAGAATCATGGTGCAAATGATTTGTTAGTGCAATGAAGTAACTGAAATGATTTGTTAATGTAACAAAGTATCTGGATTGATTTGTTAACGTAAATACCATAGTCTGTAGGAGCACCAACACCAGGCCCGAGGGCTTCTAATAAACGAATATGAGTAACATGAAGATTCCTTATACTTCTTGTACCTCAAATCACATGACGGGCCACAGGCTGTGATGATGATGATGATGATGATGATAATGATGATAATGATGATGATGATGATGATGATGATGATGATGATGATGATGATGATGATGATGATGATGATGATGATGATGATGATGATGATGATGATGATAATGATGATAATGATGATAATGATGATAATGATGATAATGATAATGATGATAATGATAATGATGATAATGATGATAATGATGATAATGATGATAATGATGATAATGATGATAATGATGATAATGATGATAATGATGATAATGATAATAATGATAATAATAATAATAATAATAATAATAATAATAATAATAATAATAATAATAATAATAATAATAATAATGATAATAATAATAATAATAATAATAATAATAATAATATTAACAACAACAGTAATAAAAATAATGACAACAACATGGAGGGAGGACAAGAAATGGAGGAAGAGTGAGAGGGAGGAAAGGGAGAAGGGAGGGCTGGGAGGAGGAAGAGGGGAGTGGGGAGGGGGAAGCTAGGTCATAACTAATTAATATACCCACTGATAAGACCCGTAAAGATGCTTACGTTGGAATTAAGTTCTCTCAAATACCTCACGCACAGACTGTGATGCATGTAAAAGAGGAAGGTAATAGTAATGACCGCGGTAATAGTAGTACCAGTGTAATATTATTACCATAAAGGAAGTGGGGCAGGAGGAAGAAAGGGAGGAAGAGGTGGAAGGGCGAAGGGAAGAGAGGGAAGGCGATGAAGGAAGAGAAAGGGAAGGAGAGGGAAGTGAAAAGAGAGTGATGGAGGAAAAGAGAAGGAGAGGAGGGAGAGAAGAAGACGAAAAAGAGAGAGTTCCAAGAAGAAGGGGCCTGTGTGTGTGTGTGTATTTACCTATTTGTATTATACGGGATGGGGAGCTATGCTCGTAGCGACACATCTTTGTATCTCGCAACTTTTAATTTGTTCTTAAATTCTTGTATGGTATTTGCACACACTATTGTGTGTGTGTGTGTGTGTGTGTGTGTGTGTGTGTGTGTGTGTGTGTGTGTGTGTGTGTGTGTGTGTGTGTGTGTGTGTGTGTGTGTGTGTGTGTGTGTGTGTGTGTGTGTGTGTGTGTGTGTGTGTGTGTGTGTAAATAATAGCCAGCATGGACTCAGGTGGAAACGTTCTTGCGTGACTAACCTACTCGAATTCTACAATAATCTCAAATTACGACAAAAGAAACAATTTAGATTTGATATATCTGGACTTTGCAAAGGCTTTTGATACCGTCCGGAACGAAAGACTACTAAATTAGCTTCACACGGAATTAGTGGTAGCCTATTAAGCTGGACTAGTAATTGGTTAAACGATCACAAACAGTTGTTTTAAATAGCAAAACTTCTAGATGGAAAATTTTTACGAGTGGAGGTCCTCAGGGTTCCGTTCTTGAGCCACTTCTATTCATAATATATATAAATGATATAGACCACGGACTGAAATATTTTGTTTCCAAATTTGCTGATGATACAAAACTGTGTGTAATGGCATATGATCACTTAAGCCAATTAGATATTCAAGAAGATTTAGATAAACTACAGCAATAGTCTGAGAAGTAGTTAATTAAATTTAACTCAAGTAAATATAAGGTTATACACATAGGTAGAAATTACAATAAGTACGATTACAAGTTATTTGGAAATTCATTAACAAAAGTGGATAGTGAAAAGGATCTCGGCGTAATTATCAACAGTGATCTTAAATCATCTAAACAGTGTATTTCCGCCTCAGATAAAACAAACAAGATTCTAGGATTGATTGTGCGATCTTTTGATTTTAAAGGCCTGTACAGCCGCGACAATCATGTGGCATGGAACGTGCATGATGTCGCCCACGACCTGACGCTTCTCTGCCGGTGCGACCCTGCTTGACCCGACCTAACCTAACCCAGTGCAATTAATTAATTACGCACCACGGGTAACTTACCTACGCAGTATATATAGCGGCTTCCGCCGCATGTAAAATCAGTTCACTCGTACCTTACAATAAAAGGAGACGAACTCACCAAAACCTCTTTCTCTTCACCAACAGTAGCATCGCTACACTGGTGACCCGGAGTGACTACCATGGACCCGTCTCCCGTTGCTGCCGCCCCCACCACCGCTCCATCTCTCCCAACGGCCACGGGGGAACATTAAACCAAGCACAGCATACGTCGAGATGCTGTCCATCGCCCGCCTCCTACCCACAGCCGTCAGATGTGACTCCTGCGCCCCCTAGCGCCAGTCCGATTTGTCCTTCGCAACGTTAATGACGAAATAATCACCGCAGCAGCAGCGCCAAGCTACAGGCACCAACAACAGACACTGGACCTCCGCAATCCGATGCACTGCAGACCTACATCTAACCTCTGGGAGTCGCCACGACTCCTGGAGCTTTGTCCTGGCAAACGTCAGGACATCTCTCCTCGGTGCTGACTTTTCCATTTATTACAGGTTACTGGTCAACGTCACCAACATCCTTCTGGTCTACGCAACATCTCCCGCCTCGACTGCCCTCCAAATCGCACCGCCATCGACGCTAGATAATTCACGTCCGACGCTCACCGCAGCCATCTGGGGCGACCTCATCATATCTCCATCAGAGATGGTTCATCTCAACTCCACGGTAGACCGCATCGCAATCAACCACGGCTACTACCATCGACGCTAGACATTCCTACGTCCAACGCTCATCGAGCCATCTGGGGCTACCTCAACATGTCTCCAGCGGAGATGACCAGTGGTCATCCCCTCGCATGCGGAATGCCCCCTTAAGCCAAGGCAAATTTAAGAGGGGAGTATTGTATAGCCGCGACAATCATGTGGCATGGAGCGTGCATGATGTTGCCACGACCTGACGCTTCTCTGCCAGTGCGACCCTGCTTGACCCGACCTAACCTAACCCAGTGCAATTATCTAATTACGCACCACGGGTAACTTACCCATACAGTATATATAGCGGCTTCCGCCGCATGTAAAATCAGTTCAATCGTACCTTACAATAAAAGGAGACAAATTCACCAAAACCTCTTTCTCTTCACCAACAGTAGCATCGCTACAGGCCCATTTGTCGTTAGTTCATCCACATTTGGATTATGCTGTTTCCGTATGGTCACCAAATCTCATTAAGACATTGGCAAACTGGAAAATATACAACGGCGAGCCACAAACCGATTCCAAGTATAAAAAATTAATCATATAATAATCGACTAAAAGATATGAACATAATTTCTCTAAAAAAAATCGTAGATTCAGAGGCGATTTGATTGTAAAAGAAATTGACACAAAAGTGAAAAAAAATTCACATTGAATGTTTATCAAGTCAAGAAATAATGGTCTCAAACTGTCAGGAAGTAGATTTAATTTGGAAGTGAGTAAAAACAATTTCGCCAGTTGTGTAGTAAATGGAATAAACTTCCTGCAGAAGCAGCACAATGTAGTACAATTCGAACTTTTAAAATATATTTAGACCAGTAGTTCCCAAACTGGGGGAAATTTGAAGCTACTAGGGGGAAATAATTACACTACCTATTAACTAAAAGATATCTCAGATGAGTTTTCTCATGTCTGAGAGAGAGAGAGAGAATGCCTGTTGTAGATGGACGGCACCGTATCTACCAGGTTCGGTTCACGTTCAAACATCAGCTCTGAAGGGAGGGCGGGGGGTGGTACAGGAGTACACTCACAGGCTCACACTGCGTTACGAGTAGCCAGTTAGCCGGGAGCATCTGACACACATACCCGGCATATATTAATTCAGTGCTTCATGCTTGTTTTCTGTATAAATACTAGGTATGTGAATAATATTATAATTTCAATAGTGAGTGTGTTAACTGGATGATCTGATATCAAAATTCATGCATCTATTTCCATGCTTTGACTGAGATTGCTAATACTCAAGAGATGTTTTATTAAAGCGCTATTCTTCAAAAGTTTGTATGTTTATGAGAAGTTTATTTATTTATTTATTTATTTATTTATTTTATATTTGTGAGGGGGAGGAATGGATTTTTTTTTTATTTCTTTACAGAATTACGATGTGCCTATACTTATTTTTCTTCTCCCAAATTGATAGGCCTTGTTTTATACCTGATTTCAGATGTCACAGAAAAGATGATTGTATCAAGATAGTTATTTGGACTACGGGTTCACTTATCTTGTCAAGGACGGTACACACATCCCTCAGTGTGTTGTGTGTTTAAAAACCTTCTCTAATAGCATCATGAAACCTTTCCAACTCAAGCAGCATCTGGCAAATGCTCATCCACAGTTGAAAGATAAGAATCGTAGTTTTTTTTAGGTAAAGTTATCCAGTTTGAAGACGTATCAGCAAACCAACATCAGCATAGTGAAGGCTTCATATGTGATTGCCCTTCAGGTGGCCGAGGCAAAGAAACCCCACACGATTGGTGAAAGCCTTTTGAAACCATGTATCGTTGACAGTGTGAAGCTTGTGTTAGGAGAGGAGTCATCACAGAAGATGAAACAGATCTCCTTGTCCAACAACACCATCAAGAATAGAATTGTCGAAATGTCTGAAAACATTAAGGAAAATGTGGTGCCAAAGGTAATGTCATCGCCCTTTTTTTCCCCTTCAAATTGATGAGTCTACGGATGTCACCGACATTGCACAACTGCTTGCTTTTTGCCGCTACATAACTGACAAAGGAATCGAGGAGGAGTTTCTTTTTCGCCGGCCATTAGAGATGACAACAAAAGCAGTTGATATAATGGCACTAGTTGCAGATTTCTTTGAAGAGTCGGGACTGAGTTGGAACAAACTGGAAGGAGTTTGCACAGATGGTGCCCCTAACATGCTTGGTTCACGATCAGGATTCATTACTCTTGTGAAGCAGAGGCAGCCTGGTTTAAAAAGAACACACTGCATGATCCATAGAGAAGCTCTCGCCTCATAGACAGTTCCAAAGAACCTTCATGATGCTTTGACTGTCATAAATATTGTTAACTATGGGAAAGGATCAGCCTTGAACACTCGCCTCTTTCGCAAACTCTGCCGGGACATGGATGATAACCACGTGCTCTTTTATTTCACACACAAGTGCGATGGCTTTCAAAATGGAACATGCTGGCGCGAGTCTTTGAACTGCGGGAAGAAAGAAAGTTGTTTTTGAGTTACAGCAACAAGGTGGACCTGCTGTCTGCCTTCAACAAGGAAGGATTTGTAGCACAAATGGCTTATCTTGCTGATATATTTGAAACTGAATGAACTAAATAAGAAATTACAAGGACAAAGGAGCAACGTGATTGTGCACACGGACACCATCAATGCTTTCATGGCTAAACTACAACTTTTGGGAAAACAAATTAAAAAAAGGAAACACAGCATTCTTTCAGCGTTTGAGTGACATATTTGGTGAAAAGACATCAAGGACCCATTGAAGGAGGAAATCATCACTCACCTTGATCATTTGGGGGACAAGTTCAAGCGATATTTCCCTGGTATCAACACTGAAGACGTTTCAATGAGATTGACAAGGAACCCATTTATATGTCAGGTGGATGATGTCCCTGGGGACATGCAAAATGAGTTCTTGGAGCTCAAACATGACTCTTCTGCCTAGGATGAGTTTCGTGCACCAGATCTTAAAGAATTCTGGGTTAATATGCGTGGAGCATACCCACAACTGAGCACCAACGCATTGAAAATTCTCATTCTGTTTTCCACAACCTACTTTTGTGAGTCAAGATTTTCTACTTTACTCACAATCAAGCCCAAAGCACGAAATCGACTTGAGGGGAAATGTGACATACGTTGCGCGCTTGCCAAAACTAACCCTGATATTGATACACTGGTGCACAAGAAGCAGCTTCACCCTTCTAATTTAATTCTAAAGTAGAGGAGCAAACAAAAGTCTTTTTATTTGTTACTAACCGCTCTCTATGACTATGCGGTTAGTTGTTACTAATCGCTCTCTATCGACCTTACTCTAATCTATTTGAAAAAAAAATTAGTAAATAGTCACAGTGTGTTTTAACTACTCTTTCCCTCATACACATGAGGGGGTAAATCTAGATGGTTGAACTGGGTGCAGGGGGAAATGACAGAAAAACGTTTGGGAACCACTGATTTAGACAATCACCTAAGCAATACGCTGTAATGTCTGCAATTTATTATATTTTATTTATTCATTTATTATTCATTTATTATTATTTATGTTTATTATTAACAATTATATTTTTATATTTCTAATTATTTATTTGTTTATTCATTTGTTTATTATCTATTCATCTATTTCGCATCCGACCTAGTTATGGACCAAAAGGTCATCTGTCGGCATGTTCTCCCTGTGTAATCCTTTGTGTGTGTGTGTGTGTGTGTGTGTGTGTGTGTGTGTGTGTGTGTGTGTGTGTGTGTGTGTGTGTGTGTGTGTGTGTGTGTGTGTGTGTGTGTGTGGGCGTGTGTGTGTGTGTAAGTGGGCGTGCGTGTGGGGGGGGGGGCGTGCGTGTGTGTCTGCGTGCGAGTGTGTTCAATAATAATAATTATTATAATTATAATTATAATTATAATTATAATAATAATAATAATAATAATAATAATAATAATAATAATAATGATAATAATAATAATAAGTTTATTGAAATAGCAGTGATACCGACAATAATACAATACAGTAATTATACGAGTAATACGCCTAGTCTAAGCTTTACAGTGATACGCTGACAATAATACAATACAGTAATTATGTGAGTGATATGCCTAGTCTAAGTTTTGCAATGAGTTTATTGTGCGAACAATGAATGGAATAGCACTGTTCTTGTATCGGTAAGTCCTCGGTGCTCTGATGGGTTGGACCTTGTTGGAATGCCGGGTGGCGTGGCGGGCGGGTGTGGCGTCAGGTGGGAGGAAGTGACGGTGACGTGGATGGAACATTAGGTCCTGTCCAAACTTCCTCAGTGCCTCACTGTGCTTGTCTGACACCCTTGGCAGGCTGAAGGTGGTGAGGGTGTGCTCGTATCCCTCATACTGACCACCCAATATAATTCTGCACGGTCTCTTTTTTACTCTAATTTACTCCTCTGTGAGATGTTGAGTGATGATGACCAGGCCGGGGGGGGGGGCGTGCATGAGGGTGGGGAGTACGAAGGTGGTGTAGACTCAGTCTTGGATCATGTACTGGACTCGTGATCGACATATTCTACCCTCCCACCGATAGTTTCATAGCTCATATGGTCCTTATACAATGTACACAATCCCTTAACTCAGGGGAGACAGTAACGGTCTGTGATACTGCGATGTTTACAGAGCCCTGAGCGGAATACGAGGAACTCGCTCATGTTTGGCCCAATATATGGAAAACTACGTGATCTAACACTTTACACCTTATCCTCAGACTCAAGGAGACAGTAACGGCGTGGGATCGCAAAGAACTGAGCACTGCACCAGTGTGTGTGTGTGTGTGTGTGTGTGTGTGTGTGTGTGTGTGTGTGTGTGTGTGTGTGTGTGTGTGTGTGTGTGTGAGTGTGTGTGTGTGTAGATTCAATAAAGGTGGTAAAGAAACGATGGTGTGTTCACTTGTTCACAACTTTTAATTTCACAGGAAAAATAACATGTGCCTCACACTCTCTTGTAAGTTACTCGAATGCCCGCTCCTCTCTGACTGCCTGCGTGACGCTATTTCATGCTGTTCGCGTGCCCAAGGCAGTTGGTAATTTTAATTTTCCACAATTATTTCTTGTACACAGAAATTGACATTCATTCATATTTCAGATATACAATAATTCAAATTTTGATGCATATACCAAGGCTTTTTTTCCCTTACAAGGGAGGTAGCCAAAAAGGAAAAGGCATAAAATCATTCCCACCCATTCCATCCCTGAACACACTCCACACCCCTCCACCCTCCCTCTTATCTTAGCACCTCCTGGATGACGGGTCATCCCTGCACCTTGTCCACTGCTCTGGGTCAGAAGCAGTGTCGCAAGACACAGCACATCCACAGCAAGGCCGATTCATTAAATCGGTGACCCCCCCTCTCCGTCCCCCCATGCATAAAAGGAGAAGACGGGGAGAAATCCCTTTGGGCTGCGTCAAATTTTGCTCACACATACTACCTCATCCCCCATCCCCCCACCCATTCCACCTCATGCATCACAACATCATCCATATACAACCATTCTCCATTCACCCCTGTCTTCTGTCCTCTCCCGTCCTTCCTCAACAGACATTCCCCTCTTCCCCAAAGCCCCCTTCACCCCATCCATCCACTTCATTCTAGGGCGTCCCTTCATGTTCACTCCCTGCACATCTGCCTTCCATACCTCTTTTACTAGTCTTTCTTCACTCATTCTTTCCATGTGTCCAAACCATCCCAATACTCTTTCATCAACCCTATCTCCCAACTCCCTTTCCACCCCTGTTCTCCTCCCCACCTCATTTCTCACTCTATCTAGCCTAGTAACCAACATCATACTTCTCAGACACCTCATCTCAAACACATTCAAACTCCTCTCTTCTTCTCTTATGTTCCATGTTTCTGCTCCATACAGTGCTGTTGACACAATCACTCCTTCATACAGTCTCCTCTTAGCATCCATTACCAAATGTCTATTCCTCATTACACTTTTTAATCCACCAAGGCATTTACTCGCTTCTCTCAATCTACATTCTACCTCCACCTTCACTCTACCTTTTCCTGCCACATTTGCACCCAAGTATCTAAAACTATCCACTTCCTCCAGTCGCTCTCCCTTAATGCTCACTTCCAGTCTACTGCCACTTTCACCCCTTGTACATCTCATCACCTTACTTTTACCCACATTTATCTTTAGCTTTCTTCTATCACACACTCTCCCAAACTCTGTCACCAGCTTCCTCAATCCCTCCTCCGATCCTGCCACAAGCGCAGTGTCGTCCGCAAACAACAGCTGGCTCACCTCCCACTTTTCTCCATTTTCTTTAACCATCTCCAATCCCTGACCCACTACCCTTGCATTTACCTCTCGCACTATCCCATCCATGTATAAGTTGAACAGCCAGGGTGACATAACGCATCCTTGACGAAGTCCCACCTTTACCTCGAACCACTCACTCTCTCCATTTCTAATCCTGACATAAGCTCTACTACTCTCATAAAAACTCTTGACAGCTCCTAGAAGCTTTCCTCCTATCCCGTATATCCACAAAACCTCCCACAGTGCCTTTCTGTCTACCCTGTCGTAAGCCTTTTCCAGATCCATAAAAGCCCAAAAAACATCCTTCCCCTTTCCTAAAGCTTTCTCACATATCTGTCTTACCACAAAGATTTGATCTACACAACCTCTACCTGTCCTAAACCCACACTGTTCCTTACCAATTACTCCCTCTGTTCCTCTCCTAATCCTCTCAATCAAGATTCTTCCATAAGCCTTCCCAACTACACTTAACAAGCTAATCCCTCTGAAACTACTACATTCACACTTGTCCCCTTTTCCCTTGTAAAGTGGAACTATACAGGCACTCCTCCAGTCCTCCGGCACTCTACCCTCTCTCCAGCAAACATTAAATAACCTCACCAGCCAGTCCACCATCACTGTACCTCCTTTGTTTAGACATTCTGCATGGCATCCATCCAGACCAGGTGCCTTACCTGATTTCATCATCTTAACAACTGTCTTCACTTCATCCTTCCTTATTACCTCCTCCATTTTCCTTACTCATCACGGTCATTTTCTTAGCATTTCCCACTGCAACTATCTTTCCCTCCCTATCCTCCTTCACATTAAGCAACTCCCTAAAATATTCTGCCCATCTTCCCCTTACTGCCTTCTCTTCCATTATCATCTCTCCATCTGCACCTTTTACCTTTTCTTCTCTACTTGATTCGCCTCCTCTTCTCTTAATTTTTTTCCAAAACATCTTTTTATTACTTTCAAAATTTTCTGTCATACTCTTACCCCATTTCATATCTGCTCTCCTCTTTGCAACCTTTACCTTTTGCTTTACTTCTCTTTTCTTTTCTTTGTACTTCTCATATGACTCCCTCGTCCTATTTTGTAGCCAATCTGTGAAAGCTCGCTTCTTCTCTTCTACAACCCTCTTTGCTTCCTCATCCCACCATTCACTACCCTTCCTTCTATTTCCTCCTGTCCTTCTTGTTCCACACACCATCCTTGCACACTTTGTGACTCCCTCCTTGAACCATCCCCACTCCTCCACACCTAGCTCCACTCTATCCCTCACTCCCTTCCACTCCTCCTTCAGCTTCTTCTTGTACTCCTCCTTTTCCTTTTCATTTAAAGAGTTAACTCTAAGAACCTCCCTACCTTTTGTCCCTTTCCTCTTTCTCCATCTATCCTCCACTCTCAACTTACCTTCCACCAAAAAATGATCTGATATTCCCCCACCCTCTCCCCTTAGCACATGTAAATCCTTAACTCTTCCTATAATAATCCTATTTACCACTACATAATCCATTAACGCTCTATCTACCACCCTTCCATCCACCACCCTCTCCCATGTGTACTTATGCTTGACTTTCTTCCGAAACACTGTATTTGCTATCATCAACTCTCTTTCTAGACACATTTCCACCATCAACTCTCCACTACGATTATTTCCAGGAACTCCACATTTCCCAACCACTCCATCAATTGGATCTTTTCCTACCCTAGCATTAAGGTCTCCCAGTACTATTACACTGATATTTCTCCCTAAATCCTCTATGCATTCATTTAAATATATCCAAAAGGCCTCCTTTTCTTCTACACTCTTCTCACTGCCAGGCCCATATCCACTTACAAAAACCCACATCTCCTTTCCCAGTTTCACCTTCATCCACATTATCCTTGAAGAAACCTCCTTCCACTCCATTACACGTTTACCTATCTCTTCACTTACTAGTATAGCCACCCCTTCCTTCCCTCACCCTCTCTTCACTCCTGATACCCTCCCACTTACACTCCCCCTTTCCTTTCAGCTTAGTTTCACTCAAAGCCAACACATCCATCTTTCTTCTCACAAATATACTATCTCTTCCCTTTTACTATCATCTGTACCACATCCACGCACATTAAAAGACCCAAACCTTAGGATGCTGGTCGGAAAAATCCTAGACCCTCTTATGCCTTTACTTTTTTTTAGGAATGTCCCCTGTGGGGCTACAAGGAGAAGAATGCCTAGTCCCAATCCCCGTCTCTTTCTTCTCGCCTCTTACGATCCAAATGGAAATAATTGGTGGCAGTATTCTTTTCCCCCACAAGGAAATTAATAATCTATCTCATTTATTCAACTTTCGCATTACAAAATAATTGATAATAATGTAAACAGAATGGCAATTTAATTGTTCTAGAAGATTCACGCCCGCTACACGCATGTACGTATATACATACACACTTCCAACTACGCATTTACGTGTATCTCCTACATGTATACAAAGTGCTACAATATGTGTGTGTGTGTGTGTGTGTGTGTGTGTGTGTGTGTGTGTGTGTGTGTGTGTGTGTGTGTGTGTGTGTGTGTTTCACCTTGGTCTTTGGATCACGTGTTGGACTCGTGATCGACAGCTATTTCCCTCCCGGAAGAGAGCTCAGAGCTCGTATGACCGATCTATGGGTAATGCTATGACCTTTCACACACACACACACACCCAACTCCCCGCCCACGAGAGTCAGAGTAACGACCCGAAGCACAGCGATACCGAAATAATTTCGGCCCTGGGCGTGTGTGTGTGTGTGTGTGTGTGTGTGTGTGTGTGTGTGTGTGTGTGTGTGTGTGTGTGTGTGTGTGTGTGTGTGTGTGTGTGTGTGTGTGTGTGTGTGTGTACGAGTTTGTGTACTTGTGTGTGTGTACGAGTCTGCGTACGTGTGTGTACGATTTTGCGTACGTGTGTGTATGTGTGTGTGGGCGCGCGCGAGTCTGAGTATGCGTCTGTGTGATTCACCATGGTCTTGGATCACGTGTTGGACTCGTGATCGACAGCTATTCCCCTCTCGGAAGAGAGCTCAGAGCTCATATATGACCGATCTATGGGTAATGCTGCGACTTCACACGCACACACACCCAACTCCCCGCCCACGAGAGTTGGAGTAACGACTCGCAGCGCAGCGATACTGAAATTATTTCAGCCCTGGGCGGGATTCGAACCCGGACCTCCGTAGTGGCAGCCGAGAACTCTACCAACCGCGCCATCGAGTCGTGTGTGTGTGTGTGTGTGTGTGTGTGTGTGTGTGTGTGTGTGTGTGTGTGTGTGTGTGTGTGTGTGTGTGTGTGTGTGTGTGTGTGTGTGTGTGTGTGTGAGTGAGTATTTACCTAGTTGAAGTTGTATTTCACGGGACGATAGCTATGCTCGTAGTAGCCCGTTTTCGTATCTCTCCGCATCCAGTTTATTCTTGTATAGTTTTGGCACTCACTGTTTCTCCATTTAGTTTGTTCCAGACATCAATCACTCTATGTATGTGGGAAGCTATTCTTTTTTCTAATCTCTTCTGTAAATGTCCTTCTTTAGTTTCTTTTCGTGTCCTTTTCTTTCTCTTCTGTCCCATTTTGCTAAGTCGTATCTATCAAGAATTTCCCTTTCATAATTATGTAAATAGTCAACAAATCACCTCTTTCTCTTCTCTATTCAAGGGTTGATAGATGTAATTTCTCCAATCTTTGTTCGTATGTCAAATTTGATAGTGTAGGTGCCATTTTTGTCGCTGCTCTTTGAATTCTTTCTAATTTTCTTATGTGTTTTTGTTTTGTTTTTGTTTTTGTTTTTGTTTTTGCTAGGTGCCCATAGTGTTGCACCATACTCTAGTTTAGGTCTTATTAGTGCAACCACTATTTTCTTTGCCATTTCTTCATCCATGTACTTGAAGGCCACTTTCATTAATCTTACTAAATTAAAAGTCTCTCCAACTAATTTATTGACACATTTATCAGGTGTCAAGTCACTTGAGATAATCACTCCCAGGTCCCTTTCTGAATCGACTTTTTTTATTTCCTTGTTACCAATTTTATATTGACCCGATATTCTATTTTTGCTTTTTCCAAATTCCATTATACATTTCTCAATGCTAAAGTTCACTTCACACCTCTGACTCCATTCTCATATTTTGTCCAGGTCTTCTTGTAGCAATATTCAATCTTCTGTGTTTACTCTCTTGAGTAATTTGGCATCATCAGCAAAGAAGTTCACGTAACACTTCACTCCCTCATCCATATCATTTATATACAGTATATGGCAAACATTAAAGGAGCCAATACGGAGCCTTGCGGGACGCCACTGTGTGTGTGTGTGTGTGTGTGTGTGTGTGTATTCACTTGGTCTTTGGATCATGTGTTGGACTCGTGATCGACAGCTATTTCCCTCCTGGAAGAGAGCTCAGAGCTCGTAGGTCCGATCTATGGGTAATGCTATGACCTTGCACACACACACACACACAACTCCCCGCCCACGAGAGTCAGAGTAACGACCCGAAGCACAGCGATACCGAAATAATTTCGGCCCTGGGCAGGATTCGAACTGGGTAACTGCGAGCACCATCGTACTTCACAGTCCAGCGCTTTACCGATGCGCCACCGTGTGTGTGTGTGTGTGTGTGTGTGTGTGTGTGTGTGTGTGTGTGTGTGTGTGTGTGTGTGTGTGTGTGTGTGTGTGTGTGTGTGTGTGTGTGTGTGTGTGTGTGTGTGTGTGTGTGTGTGTGTGTGTGTGTGTGTGTGTGTGTGTGCATATATTTGTGAGCATGTGCAGAACAGCGTGAATATATCGTGAGGGAGAATGATTATTTCTATAATCACCCTATCTTAGTTATATCTAATTAAGTGTACTTTACAGCCATCACAATACACACCACATTAACATTTCTGGTCTGTGAATATTTATACTCTATTTCACAATGGTTTGCAGCATTCGCCAATGACTACTTGCTAATAACAGTTTTCTAAGTAGTTTCAAAGCACATCAGTCATTCAACCAAATATATTTCCTCAACTCTTCGCAATATCAATGCGTGAATAAAATTCATGAAATAATTTTTGGAATAAATGACAATAATATTAATTGTATTAGAGAAATTCTACTTACATTCAGAATGGGCAAGTCGGGTGTCAACAAAACGAGTGACAACGATGAGCGGTTTTGTTGCCATTTCCATTTTCTTTTCTTTGTCAAAAATTTTAGTATCACTTCCACAATCAATACATGTATCTATCACACTATATTTAATACGCAATTCAATGAGAAAATGGGCGTACAGTGAGTAGCTTATACAATAAAAAAAAAAACTGCGTAAACACTACTTTTTCGTCAGGCACTAGCCATAATACTGTCAATTTGACTGTCAAATTTGGTGGAGACTGACGGGCGAAAACGCGCATGCGCAGAGCGGAAGTACTTATTTTCCATAACATTACGGTAAATTATGTGAACTTTGTCTCAAAATACCTATGGCTGTTATATGAAAATATAGAAAATATAATGAGTATTTTAGAGATTAGATTAACGTTTTACTTCGGTTTGTCTAGGAAGCGTAATGATAGCACAGTGTGTATATTTACCTAAATTTACCTGAGTGTATTTAGCTAAATGTACCAATGTGTATTCAAATGTGTATATGTGTGTTGCACTCATGATCGACAGCTATTACCCTCCTGGATGAGAGCTCAGACCTTATAATTATGTAGCCCGATATATGAGTAATGCTGTGACCTAACACATGCACACATACACGCACGCACAACTCCTTGCCCAACAGGGTTGAAGTGCTGCCTCACAGTGCAGCGATGCTGAATTTTTTAGCCTTTTCGTGTGTGTGTGTGTGTGTATTCTCCTTGGTCTTTGGATCACGTGTTGGACTCGTGATCGACAGCTATTTCCCTCCCGAAAGAGAGCTCAGAGCTCGTATGACCAATTTATGGGTAATGCTGTGACCTTCCACGTACACACACACCCAACTCCCAGCCCACGAGAGTTGGAATAACGACTCGAAGCGCAGCGATACCGAATTTATTTCAGCACTGGGCAGGACTCGAACCCGGACCGCCGTAGTGACAGCCGGAGACTCTACCAACAGCACCACCGATTCGTATGTGTAAGCGTTTACCTAGTTGTATTTTCGGGAAGAAGTGCTATGCTCGTAGTGACCCGTTGTATCTTTCCGCATCCAGTTCTTGCTTAAAATCATGTTTTCTCTTTCAATTTATTCCATGTATCTATTACTCTGTGTGGAAAGCCGTTCTTTTTCAAATCTCTTCTGTAACTGTCCTTCTTAAGTTCCTTCTCGTGTCCTCTTGTATTTCTTCTGTCCCATTTAAGTAGATCATCCCTATCAAGGATTTCCATCCCTTTCATAATTCTGTAGATGGTTATCAAATCGCCTCTTTCTCTTCTTTGCTCCAGAGTTAGTAAGTTTAGTTTGTCCAATTTTTGTTCGTATGTCAACTTGCTAAGTGTTGGTGCCATCTTTGTCAATGCTCTTTGAATTCTTTCTAGTTTCTTTTTGTTTTTTTATTGTACTGGGTGTCCATAGTGACGCTGCATATTCTAATTTTGGTCTTATCAGTGTAACTAGTATTCTCTTTACCATTTCCTCGTCCATGTAGTCAAAGGCCACTTTCATTGATCTTATTAGATTTTAGGTTTCTCCAGCTATTTTGTTTACATGTTTGTCTGGTGTCATGTCGTTTGAGATAATTACTCCTAAGTCTCTTTCTGAGTTTACTTTTGTAACTTCCTTTGTTCCAATTTTGTATTGACCGGATATTCTATTTTTACTTTTTTCCAAATTCCATTATACTACATTTCTTAATGTTGAAATTCACTTCATTCTTTTTACACCATATCCAGACTTTGTCCAGGTCTTCTTGAAAAGATTTGCAATATATTTCTTTACTCACTCCCTTCAATAGTTTCGTATCATCTGCAAAGAAGTTTATAAAATATTCAATTCCTTCATCCATGTCGTTTATATAAACAGCAAACATTATTGGAGCCAACACGGAGCCTTGGGGGATTCCACTTAACATGTTTACCCAATTTGAGTTCTTTTCTCTAAGTACCACTCTCATTTTTCTTCCTTTTAAGAAGTCTTTCATCCATTCCAATAATTTTCCTTGTATTTCACCTATTGTTTCAATTTTTCTTAGTAGTTTTTGTGTGGTATTTTGTCAAAAGCCTTTTGTAGGTCCAAGAAGGCAGTCTGCCCAGCCATCTCTTTCTTGTATTATATCTACCAATCTTGAGTAAAAGCATATTAAGTTTGTAGTACATGATCTTCCACCTCTAAATCCAAATTGGTTGGGGTTTAGTATTTTTTCTCTTCCAAGTGTTTAGTCCATTTATTTTTGATAACTCTTTTGCATATTTTTGCAGTTGTGCTTGTAAGAGATAACGGTCTATAATTTGTTGGGTTTTCTTTATCTCCTCTCTTGTATATTGGTACAATATTAGTATTTATCCAGTCTTGTGGTACTTTTCCTTCTTTGAGTAAGAAGTCAATTATCTTGTGAATTTTATCTGTGAGTTCATCTATGCATTCTTTTAATATCCAGTTCGCTATTCCGTCTGGCCCATATGACTTTCTGACATCGAGTTTCCTTATTTGGTCCCTTTTTTCTTTCTGTGTCACCGCTTTTCTCTCTCTCTCTCTCTCTCTCTCTCTCTCTCTCTCTCTCTCTCTCTCTCTCTCTCTCTCTCTCTCTCTCTCTCTCTCTCTCTCTCTTTTTTTTTTTTTTTTTTTGAGGGGGGGCATCCTTCTTGGTGACCCTCATCCCACATTTGCGAGTTTTCAATTGTAAATACAGACTTGAAGTGTCTGGCCATTACTTCAGCCATTTCGACATCTTCTGTTTATTCTTGATTTCCTTCACGCAGTTTCACTATTTCGTGTTTGTCTTTTAGTTTACCATTTACATATATGTAAAATAGTTTAGGTTGATCTTTACATTTTACTATTATATTTTTTCATTGTTTCTTTTTTCCTCTATGCGTATGCCTACGTATTCATTTCTCAGTTTGATGTATGTTTGCCATTTAGTCACTTTTTTGTCTCTTTTCCATCTTTTCCAAGCTTTGTCTCTTCTATCTTTAGTATCGCTACACTTTTTATTATACCAGAACTTCAAGTGCTCCCTTTTCTGTTTCTGCTTAGGTAAATGTTGATCAATTCCCTCCTTACTATATTTCTAAAGTGTTCCATTTCTTTTCCACCTTTGTTTCATCATTTGCAAATTTTTCCCAACAGGCATTTTGAAAAAAAAGTCTAAGTTTTACAAAGTCAGTTTTGTTGTACATTAATCTCCCTTCTCTATGTTTCTCGTTCCTTTTCACAACATTTTGTTCCTTAAGCTCGAACTCTATTAGTATATGGTCACCCTTTCCAATTGGAAAATAGTTTATTTCTTCCACAATTTCAGGCTCAGAGGTGAATATCAAATCTAGTCTCGATGATTCTTCGTTTTGTCTATATCTAGTATTTTCTTTAACCCATTGAGTCAATGTGTAATCGATGATCATATCCAGTAGGACGTTGCCCCAGAGTTCCTCTCCACTTCCCATTGTCAATTCTTTCCAATTTATTTCCTTTGCGTGAAAGTCATCCATAATTACTATATTTTCTCCATATTTCAGTGTCTCTGTTAATTCATTCTTTGTGTCTTCTAGTAATTTTGAGTGTTAGCTGTCAATCATAGTTTTAGTTTTTGGTGGCACATATACAACTATAAACTTTCTACTTTTAATACTGCTATTTTCGATTTTAATTGTGATTAATTCCACATTGTCTTTTCCTTTGTTGCCTTTATTGCATTTGGGTCCTTTCTAGTAAGTATTATGACTCCTCACCCTTGTTTGTCCATCCTATTTTTCGACCAAAGGTTGTATAAACCTTGTCCCACCATACTTGATTGTATAGGACCTTTCAGTTTTGTCTCCACAATTCCCATTATGTCAGGTTTCTCTATTGACAAATAGTCATTCAATTCATTTATTCCTGAAATCATACCGTCCATATGTGTATATACCACTTTTAATTTATTCTTTTCCTCTCTCTTTTTTTTTTATTTCTCAGTGCCCTGTCTTTCTTATTTCCTCTTCATTCATATCCTTTTTTATCCACACATTTTTTTTTCACTGTTTGCTATTTTTGCCACTCTTGATAGTATTTCTTCTGCTATCATTTGAGTTCTTATTTTGATTTTCATTGGTCTGTGTTTTTTTTTTTCTTTTTCTTTTGAGTATGTACCCATTCTGTGTACATAATCGGTTTCCTTGTCCAGATTCTGTCCCTCGTCTTGAACAGCTTTTAGTATCTCCTTCGCAATTTCTTTCTCTTCTTTTTCTCTTTGGTATTTGTGTACATTGTGTTTTTCATTGATACCGTAAACCACAATGCATTTCTTTTTGTCCACTGTGTCTCTCACCCAATTTTCCTTTTCTTTGATCACCTTGATCACTGTTTCCTTTGCATTCTCCTCTGCCTGCTACTGTACTATTTCTTTGTATGAGAGATGTTGATTTTCACGTTCCCTTTTCCAATTATTTTTTATTTCGTTCAGATCAGTCTCTTTGATTATTCCATCTTTTCAGTTACTGCTTGCAATTGTTCTTTAACCTCTTTCTTCAATTCTTCATTTGTATTTCTAACATCGTTTTCCTTTCTTTCATTTTCTCTTTTTATCGCACTTAGTTCACTCTTTAGCTCGTTTCATTGCCCTAGTATCACCTCGTTAGTGGTGCGGAAGTTGGATACCTCTAGATGTCAAGCTTTATGGTCTAATTTTAAATTAATCATTTCATCTGCTAAGTTGTTAATTTCTCGATTCCTTATTCCTCTGCTAATCCTAATATCTCTATCAGTGTCCAAGTCCAAGGTTTTATCCATTATTTCCCCTTGCCTCTTAAATCCCGAGAATAAATCCTCATTGACGTACCTGCTAGTCGTCTTCATAGTATCATTTAGAATTTTTTCTTTCTTTTTGTATAAATCCTAATGGGAACTCAATCCTAGACACAGCCAGTCCTCTCTTGGTTGATTCGTCAATCCTTAATTCTTCTTTGTTACTTTCCATTTTGTGCTAAAACTATTAATCCAAGAACTGGACCGGATACATACCTTGCCGGTCCCAAGAAAACATATTATTTGATCCCAGAAATGGCAAGAAGGCGTTTTTCCTGTTATAGCAACAACACTAATTCGGAGCGTTAATTCGGAGTTCGGAACTAACTGTTGACAACTCCTTCCTCTTCGACTGCTTACGACTGTGTGTGTGTGTGTGTGTGTGTATTTACCTAGTTGTATTTACCTAGTTGTATTTTACGGGAAGGGGAGCTATGCTCGTGGAGTCCCGTCTTCATATCTCATTTTATCTAAACTATTTTTAAATTCATGTATTGTTTTTGCACACACCACTTTCTCATCTAACTTGTTCCAACTGTCTATTACTCTGTGAGGAAAGCTGTTCTTTTTCAAATCTCTTCTATAGCTGTCTTTTTTTATTTTCTTTCCGTGTCCTCTAGTATTTCTGTCATCCCATTTTATCAGATTCTCTCTGTCAGTAATTTCTATGCCTTTCATGATTCTGTAAATAGATATCAAATCTCCTCTCTCTCTTCTTTGCTCTAGTGTCTGTAGTTCAAGTTTTTCTAGTCTCTCTTCATATGTTAGTTTTGAGAGTGTTGGTGCCAATTTTGTAATTGCTCTTTGTATTCTTTCAAGTTTTTTTATACATTTTTTTGTACTTGGTGACCATATCGTTGCTGCATATTCCAATCTTGGTCTTATCAGGGTGATTAGGATTTTCTTCACCATTTCTTCATCCAGGTATGTAAATGCAACTTTGATTGTTCTTATTAGATTATAAGTTTCTCCAAAAATCTTATTTATATGTTTCTCAGGTGACATATTATTCATAACAATGACTCCCAGGTCCTTCTCATTTTCTACTTTTTTTATTCCTTCTTCTCCCAATTTATATGCTCCTGTTATTCTGTTTTTGCTTTTTCCAAATTCCATTATACTACACTTTTTTGTATTGAACTCCATCTCCCACTTCCTACTCCATTCTTGTACTTTATTTAGATCTCTCTGTAGTGATTCACAATCTTCTTCAGTTTTCACTCTTTTCAGTAGTTTTGCATCATCTGCAAAGAAACTCATATAGCTTTCAATTCCTTCATCCATATCATTAATATATATAGCAAACATTATTGGGGCCAGAACTGTTCCCTGCGGAACACCGCTTATTACTTCATCCCATTTTGAGTGCTGGTTTCTTATCACTACTCTCATTTTTCTTTCTTGCAAAAAGTCCTCCATCCAATTTAGTAGTTTGCCCTGTATTCCTCCTTCAGTTTCTAATTTCTTAAGCAACTTCTTATGTGGTACTTTGTCAAAAGCTTTCTTTAGATCTAAAAATGCACAGTCCGCCCATCCATCTCTTTCTTGTATTATATCTATTAGCCTTGAATAGAAACATATTAAATTGGTGACGCATGATCGTCCTTGTCTGAATCCAAATTGCCTTGGATTTAACACTTTGTTTTTTTTTTTCTAAATATTTTACCCATCTACTTTTGATAATTCTTTCACAAATTTTTGCTATTGTACTTGTTAGAGAGACTGGTCTATAGTTGGTAGGTTCTTCTTTATTTCCTCCTTTATATATAGGTACTATATTTGCTTTTTTCCAATCTTCTGGAACTTTTCCTTCTTTCAAGGAACTATTTAGTATGCTATGTATTTTGTCTGCCAGTTCATTCCTGCATTCTTTCAGTATCCAGTTTGCTATTTCATCTGGTCCATGCGATTTTCTGACATCAAGATTACTCAAGTGTGTTAATATTTCATTCTTTGTTACTTCTATTTCTTCCATAGGGGGACTTTCTCTTTCCATTCGTTCTCTTCAGGTTGTATGTTCTCCCTTGTAAACACTGATTTAAAATGTTTGTTCATAATTTCCGCCATTTCCATTTCCTCAGTGTATTCAACTCCCTCCTGTCTTAATTTCTCCAAGTCTTGTTTGTTTTTCAGTTTATTGTTTACAAATCTGTAGAATAGTTTTGGTTGATCTTTACACTTTTCTATGATATCTTTTTCATATTTTCTCTTTTCCTCTCTGCACATTTGTACATATTCATTTCTATAACAGGTATATATTTTCCATTTTTCAGGTCTTCTGTCTTTTTTCCATCTGGTCCAGGCTTCGTCTCTTTTGTCTTTTAACTCCCTACAGCTTTTGTTGTACCAGCATTTTACATATTCTTTTTCTTTTGTCTTGGGACATACTTTTCCACTCCTTTTTTGTAAATTTTTGTCAAAATATTCCATTTCTCTTCTACTGTTGTTTCTTCTTTGTATATTTCTTTCCAGTTTTCCTTTTGAAAGAATTCTCTTATTTTATCAAAGTTTGTTTTTTCATACATCATTCTTCTTTTTCTATATTGTTCATTTCTTTTCATATATTTTTCTTCATTAAGTTCCAGTTCAATCAATATGTGGTCACTTTTACTTATTGGTGTTTTATATTCAATTTTGTCCACTATTCTAGGTTCGGATGTAATTACTAGGTCTAGTCTCGATGGCTCTTCTTCATTTCTATACCTAGTGTTCTCCTGTATCCATTGTGTCATTGTATGGTCAGTAACCATCTCAAGTAGAGCGTTTCCCCATGAGCCGTCTCCACCCTTTACTGTCATTTCTTCCCAGCAGATTTCTTTGCAATTAAAGTCGCCTATCATAACTATTTTTCCTCCCTCTTCCATTATCTTGTTTAATGTTATCTTTGTGTCCTCTAACATACTTTTATGTTCACTCTCTTCCCATGAGGCTGTTTTCGGGGGCACATAATTTATCACAAACTTTCTGTTCTTCTTATCTCTGTCTTCTACTTCCATCATAATCATCTCTACTGTATTCTTTCCATATGTGACACACTTCACGTTTATATCCTTCTTAGTCAGGAACATAACTCCACCCCCGTGTTTTGTCTCTCTGTTTCTAATCCAATAATTATATGCATCATGTCCTACACTGTTGGGTGGTAGTGGACCTTTTAATTTTGTTTCTACAATTCCCATTATGTCTGGTTCTTTTTCTTTCAAATAATCATTCAGCTCATTCAATCCTATTATTAATCCATCTATATTTGTGTAAGACACTCTTAGTTTTCTGCCACTTCCATTGTGTTCTCTGTTTCCCTTTTGTTTTTCTCTTGTATGTCGACTTTCTTTAGTTTCATATTCACTACTCTCCAATAGAATCTCTCTTTTTCTGACTCCGTTCTTATCTCGTTTTTTTCCTTTGCTTCAAGTCTTTTCTGTTTTTCCTCCTCTCTTTCCTCTTTATTCATTTCCCTTTTTATCAATACCTTTTTATATTGTTCACTTGTTGCTAGTTTCCCTGTTTTGGATAAGATATTCTCAGCCGTAGTTTGTGACCTGAATTTAATCTTAATTGGTCTGGTCTTGTCTGTACTATATTTCCCTAGCCTGAATTTCTCTTCGATTTGTTTCATTATTTCTGGTTCATCTTCCTGAACTAATTCTAGTAAATTTCTTACTTTTTCATTTTCCTCTTTGATTCTTGTGGTTCTTCAGAACGTCTTCTAAGCCGTCCATTCGTTGAAGTGTGTGTGTGTGTGTGTGTGTGTGTGTGTGTGTGTGTGTGTGTGTGTGTGTGTGTGTGTGTGTGTGTGTGTGTGTGTGTGTGTGCGTGCGTGCGTGCGTGTGTGTGTGTGTGTGTGTGTGTGTGTGATTCACCATGGTCTTGGATCACGTGTTGGACTCGTGATCGACAGTTATTAACCTCCCGGATGAGAGCTCAGAGCTCGCATGACCGATCTATGGGTAATACTGTGACCTTACACGCACACACACACCCAACTCCCCACCCACGAGAGTTGGAGTAACACCCCGCAGCGAAGTGATACTGAAATTATTTCAGCCCTGGGCGGGAGTCGAACCCGGACCGCTGTAGTGGCAGCCAAGAACTCTAACCGCAGTGTGTGTATTTACCTAGTTGTATTATACGGGAAGGGAGCTATGCTCGTGGTGACCCGTCTTGGTATCTTTCAGCATCAAGTTTATTCTTAGAATCGTGAATAGTATTTGCACACACTGTTTTTTCATTTAAGTTATTCCATATTTCCAGCACTCTGTGAGGGAAGCTATTCTTTTTCCTATCTCTTCTATAGTTGTCCTTTTTGAGTTTCTTTTCATGACCTCTTATTTTTCCATTGTCATTTTTAAACAATCTTTTCTGTCAAGGATTTCCGTTCCTTTCATGATTCTATATATAGTCAGTAGATCACCTCTTTCTCTTCTTGGCTCTAGTGTTGGTAGTTCTAGCTTCGATAATCTTTGTTCGTATGTTAATTTGGAAAGAGCTGGTGCCAACTTTGTTGTTGCTCTCTGTATTCTTTCTAGTTTCCTTATATTCTTTTTAGTACTGGGTGTCCATAGTGTCGCTGCATATTCCAGTTTTGGTCTAATCAATGTGACTAATATTTTTTTTTATCATTTCTTCATCCAAGTATTCAAATGCCACTTTCATTGACCTTAGTAGGTTGTATGTTTCACCTACTATTTTGTTTATATGTCTGTCCGGTGTCATGTCATTGCTGATTATCACTCCAAGGTCCCTTTCCGAGTGCACTTTTTTATTTCATTTTCACCAATTTTGTAATTTTTTTAAATTCTGTTTTTGCTTTTCCAAGCTCCATTATGCTACACTTCTTGATATTAAAGTTCACCTCCCACTTTTGAGTCCATTTCCAGATTGTGTCCAGGTCTGATTGTAATGAGCCACAGTCCTCATTTGTTGCTACTTTCTTTAATATTTTTGCATCATCTGCGAAGAAATTCATATAACATTCAACTCCTTCGTCCATGTCGTTTACGTATATGGCAAACATGATTGGAGCTAGTGCTGACCCTTGTGGAACACCACTTATAATTTCTTCCCATTTCGAGTATTTGTCTCTAATTACTACCCTAATTTTTCTCCCAGTCATGAAGCCTTCCATCCATTTTAATCAATTACCTGCAATGCCACCTATTGATTCTAATTTTCCTATTAATTTCTTGTGCGGTACTTTGTCAAATGCCTCTTCTAGATTCAGAGAAGCACAGTCTGCCCATCCATCTCTCTCATCTATTATATCTATTATTCCCGAATAGAAACAGATTAGATTTGTTGTACGTGATCTTCCTTGTCTAAATCCAAATTGGCTTGGGTTTAGTATAAGTTTTTCTTCCAGATGTTTAACCCATCTACTTTTAATCACTTTTTCACATATTTTAGCTACTGTGCTTGTTCATATATTGGTACAATGTTTGCATTTTTCTAGTCTTGTAGTACTTTTCCTTCTTTGAGCGAGCATCTGATTATAGTGTGTATTTTATCTGTTAGTTCCTCCATGCATTCCTTCAGTATCCAATTTGCAATTCCATCCGGACCATGCGATTTTCTAACTTCTAGTTTTTTTTTATTTGGTCACCGATTTCCTTTTTTGTTACGGTTATTTCCTTCATTTGGGGGGATTTCTATTTCTGGTTACTCATAACATGCCATTTCTTGTTCTTTTGTGTATTCATGACTTCCTTGGCGTAGTTTTTCTATTTCTTATTTGCTTTTCAGTTTACCATTCACATATCTGTAAAATAGCTTCGGCTGATTCTTACATTTCTTCTATAATTTCCTTTTCATAATTTGTCTTTTCCTCCCTGCGTATTTTTACATAATCGTTTCTTAGTTTGATGTATGTTTACCATTTGCTCTTTTTTCCATTTCTTTTTTCTAGGATTTGTCTCTTTTATCCTTGGCTTCACTACATTTTTTGTTGTACCAGTTCTTTATGTATATTCTTTCTTGCTTTTGTTGTGGAACATATTTGATCACACCCTCATTATAAATTTCCTTTAGTATATTTCATTTCTCTTCCATCGTTGTTTCTTCACTAAGGAATTTTTCCCAGTTTCCATTTCCAAAAAATTCTTTAAGTTTCTCAAATTCGTTTTGCTATACATTGGTCTTCCTATTCTATGTTTCTCATTTCTTCTTAGGTCCATTTGCTCTTTTAATTCGAATTCTATTAGTATATGGTCACTCTTTCCTAATGGTGTTTTGCATTCTATTCTGTTTACAATTTCGGGTTCCGATGTGAGTACTAAATCCAGTTTCGAAGGTTCCTCATTGTTTCTGTATCTGGTATTTTCCTTTATCCATTGGGTCAATGTGTATTCAATGGTCATATCGAGTAGCATGCTGCCCCATATGTCCTCTCCACCCCTCACTGTCAATTCTTCCCAACATATTTCTTTGGAATCAAAATCACCCATAACTACTGTATTTCCTCTTTCTTTCAGTATATCAATTAGTTCGTGTTTCGTATCTTCTAACAATTTGGAATGATCATGTTCTGTCCAGGCCTGTGTTTTAGGGGGGCACATACACTACAATGAATTTTCTACTTTTCATGTGGTTGTTTTCTGTATCATGATTGACTCTACATCGTTTCTTCCTTCTGTTATCTTTGTCACATTTAAGTCTTTCTTGGTCAGGAATAGTAATCCCTCTCCTTGTTTTTCCTTTCTATTCTTCATCCAGCAGTTATATAGACCTTGTCCCACCGTGTTAGGTGGTAGATTCCCTTTTAATTTCGTTTCCACTATTCCCATTATGTCTGGCTTTTCTGATGCCAGGCAATCATTCAGTTCATTCATTCCTGAGATCATTCCGTCAATGTTGGTATATGCTAATTTTAATTTTTTCTTTCCCTTCTTCTGTCTGTTTTGTTTCCTTCTTTGTGATGTACCATTTTCTCAACCTCAGGTCCACCACTTTCCAAAAAAAGAATTCTTTTCGTTCTCGGTTCTTTTTTTGTTCCTTTCGCTTCACTTCTAAACTATTTTTATTTTTCTTCTTCACTCATTTCTTTCTTTATTCATACGTTTTTGAGATTTTCACTATTTGCTAGTTTTGCTGTTTTGAATAGTACTTCCTCTGCTATCAATTGTGACCTAAGTTTCACTTTTAGTGGCCTATAATGTTTTTCTTTTGAGTATCTCCCCATTCTATAAGTTTCCTCGATTTCTTTATCCAAGGTTTGATTATCCTCTTGAATCTCCTTTAGAATATATTTTGCGATCTCTTTCTCTTCCCTTTCTCTCTGGTATCTAGGCACATCATGTTGTATTTACCTAGTTGGATTTTACGGGAAGGGGAGATATGCTCGTGGGGTCCCGTCTTCATATCTCATTTTATCTAAACTATTTTTAAATTCATGTATTGTTTTTGCACACACAGCTTTCTCATCTAACTTGTTCCAAATGTATATTACTCTGTGAGGAAAGCTGTTCTTTTTCAGATCTCTTCTATAACTTCTATTAGATCCTCTCTATCAATAATTTCTATGCCTTTCATGATTCTATAAATAGTTATCAAATCTCCTCTCTCTCTTCTTTGCTCTAGTGTCTGTAGCTCAAGTTTTGCTAGTCTCTCTTCATATGATAGTTTTGAGAGTGTTGGTGCCAATTTTGTAATTGCTCTTTGTATTCTTTCAAGTTTTATTGTACATTTTTTTGTACTTGGTGACCACATCGTTGCTGCATATTCCAATCTTGGTCTCATCAAAGTAATTAGTATTTTCTTCACCATTTCTTCATCCAGGTATGTAAATGCCACTTTGACTGTTCTTATTAAATTATAAGTTTCTCCAAAAACCTTTTTTTATATGTTTCTCAGGTGGCATATTATTCATAATAATGACTCCCAGGTCCTTTTATTTTCTATTTTTTTTCTTTTATTCCTTCTTCTCCCAATTTATATCATCCCACTATTCTGTTTTGCTTCTTCCAAATTCCATTATACTACACTTCTTAATATTGAACTCCATCTCCCACTTCCTACTCTATTCCCATACCTTATTTAGATCACTCTGTAGTGACTCACAATCTTCTTCCGTGTTCACTTTTTTCAACAGTTTTGCATCATCCGCAAAGAAGCTTATATAACTTTCAATTTCTTCATCCATATCATTAATATATATAGCAAACATTATTGGGGCCAGAACTGTTCCTTGTGGAACACCACTTATTACTTCATCCCAATTAGAGTGTTTGTCTCTTATCACTACTCTCATATCTCTTTCTTCCAAAAAGCCTTCCATCCCTTTAAGCAGTTTGCCCTGTATTCCTCCTGCAGTTTCGAATTTCTTAAGCAACTTCTTATGTGGTACTTTGTCAAAAGCTTTTTTTAGGTCTAGAAATGCACAATCAACCCATCCATCTCTTTCTTGTACTATATCTATTATCCTTGAATAGAAACACATTAAGTTTGTGACGCATGATCGTCCTTGTCTGAATCCAAATTGCCTTGGATTTAGGACGTCTTTTTTTTTTTTTTTTTTTCTAAATACCTTACCCATCTACTTTTGATAATTCTTTCACAAATTTTTGCTATTGTACTTGTTAGAGAGACTGGTCTATAGCTAGTAGGGTCTTCTTTATTTCCCCCTTTATATATAGGTACTATATTTGCTCTTCTCCAATCTTTTGGAACTTTTCCTTCTTTCAAGAAACTGTTTATTAGGCTATGTATTTTGTCTGCCAGTTCATTTCTGCATTCTTTCAAAATCCAGTTTGCTATTTCATCTGGTCCATGCGATTTTCTGACATCAAGATTACTCAAGTGTTTCATTATTTTATTCCTTGTTACTTCTATTTCTTTCATAGGGGGGACTTTCTTTTTCCATTCGATATCTCCAGGTTGTATGTTCTCCCTTGTTCACACCGATTTAAAATGCTTGTTCATAATTTCTGCCATTTCTATTTACCCTGTGTATTCAACTCCACCTTGTCGTAATTTCTCTAATTCTTGTTTGCTTTTCAGTTTGTTGTTTAAAAATCTACGAAATAGTTTTGGTTGGTCTTTACATTTTTCTATGACATCTTTTTCAAATTTTCTCTTTTCTTCTCTGCACACTTGTACATATTCATTTCTATAACTAGTATATATTTTCCATTTTTCAGGTCTTTTGTCTTTTTTCCATTTTCTCCAAGCTTTAATTTTTTTGTCTTTTAACTCCCTACAACTTTTGTTGTACCAGCACTTTATATATTATTTTTCTTGTTTTTGTCTTGGGACATACTTTTCCACTCCTTTCTTATAATTTTTTTTTTCAAAATATTCCATTTCTCTTCCACCGTTGTTTCCTCTTTGTATATTCTTTCCCAGTTTTCTTTTTGAAAGAATTCTCTTATTTTATAAAAAAAAAAAAAAATCATACATCAATCATCTTTTTTTTTCTATATTGTTCATTTCTTTTCATATATTTTTCCTCATTTAGTTCCAGTTCAATCAATATGTGGTCACTTTTACTTATTGGTGTCTTATATTCAATCTTTTCTACTATTTCAGGTTCTGATGTGATTATTAGGTCCAGTCTCGATGGTTTTTCTTCATTTCTATACCTAGTGTTCTCTTGAATCCATTGAGTCATTGTATGGTCAATAATCATCTCAAGTAGAACATTTCCCCATGAGTCGTCTCCACCCTTTACTGTCATCTTTTCTTTGCAATTAAAGTCGCCCATTATAACTATTCTTCCTCCATCTTCAATTATCTTATTTAATGTTATCCTTGTGTCTTCTAACATACTTTTATGTTCTCTCTCTTCCCACGAGGCCGTTTTTTGGAGGCACATAATTTATTACAAACTTTCTGCTCTTCCTATCTCTGTCTTCCACTTCCATCATAATCATCTCTATTCTTTCCATATGTGACATTCCTCACGTTTATATCCTTCTTAGTCAGGAACATAACTCCACCCCCGTGTTTTGTCTCTCTGTTTCTAATCCAATAATTATATGCATCATGTCCTACACTGTTGGGTGGTAGTGGACCTTTTAATTTTGTCTCTACAATGCCCATTATGTCCGGTACTTTTTCCTTCAGATAATAATTCATTTCGTTCAATCTTGTTATCAATCCATCTATATTTGTGTAAGACACTCTTAATTTTCTGCTACTTTCATTGTATTTTCTGTTTCCCTTTTGTTTTTCTCTGTTATGGCCAATTTCCTCACTTTCATATTCACTACTCTCCAATAGAATTCCTCTTTTTCTGACTCTGTTCTGTTCTCGTTTTTTTCCTTAGCTTATTGTCTTTTCGCTTTTTCCTCTTTATTCATTTCTCTTTTTATCCATACCTTTTTATATTGTTCACTGTCTGTTAGTGTCCCTGTTTTTGCTAAGATTTTCTCTGCTGTCGTTTGTGACCTGAATTTAAGCTTAATTGGTCTGGTCTTATCTGTACTATATTTCCCGTGTCTATACATCTCTTCAGTTTGTTTCCATATTTTATGTTCATCTTCCTGAACTAATTCTAATATATTGTTTACTTTTTTTTTCTCCTTAATTCTCGTAGTCCTGTTTAAGTTATACTTCTCTTCCATCCCTAATATAATCATACATTTCTTTTTATCTGCTAAGTCTCTTACTATATTCTCTTGCTCCCTCATTACTTTAATAACTGTATTTTCAGTTTGTTCTTTCATCTACTGTGTCACTATGTCGTTAAATACAATTTTATTGTTCTCTTGGACTTTCTTCCAACCCTGTGCTTCTTTTGATATGGACTCCTTATTCTTTCTATTATTCCTCTTTAATTCCTCATTCTCATATTTTACTTATTCTGTTTTTTCAATTCTTCTACTTTTTAGTTAGGTTTTGATTTTCCTTCTTTAACTGTTCAAATTTATCAACTCGCTGTGCAATCTGTGTGAGTTGACCTAACCTACTTTCCCAGTGTTGAGCCATTTTTTCTGGTCCCTCTAGCCTTGCTAATCGGGGGAGGTTGGCATCACCCCCCTTCACCCATTGAAATTATTATCTTCACTTTCCATTTTGTTGTTCATATTCATATTTCTAAACTTAATGATTTTACTGAAATTATTCACTTCTCCCACGTCCACTAAGGACCTCTTGTTGAAATTCTTTTTTTCCGTCAGATGGCGCCCGTGCGCCTCCCTCCTTATTTCCTTCCATTTCCCTCAGCAATCCCTCCCCTTCTCCTTTTCCATCACCTTCCCACTACACCACGAGCTTTCCCATTTCCCTATAAATGCAAAAAGGTACTTTCTCGTTGTTGAGATCCACGAAAATTTCCCTTCTTCAGAGCTCCAATCTTCGCTGTGAATCTGTCTACGTGTGTGTATTTACCTAGTTGTATTTTACGGGAAGGGGAGCTATGCTCGTGGGGTCCCGTCTTCATATCTCATTTTATCTAAACTATTTTTAAATTCATGTGTGTGTGTGTGTGTGTGTGTGTGTGTGTGTGTGTGTGTGTGTGTGTGTGTGTGTGTGTGTGTGTGTGTGTGTGTGTGTGTGTGTGTGTGTGTGTCTGTGTGTGTGTGTGTGTGTGTGTGTGTGTGTGTGTGTGTGTGTGTGTGTGTGTGTGTGTGTGTGTGTGTATTTACCTAGTTGTACGTAGTTGTATTTTACGGGAAGGGGAGCTATGCTCGTGGGGTCCCGTCTTCATATCTCATTTTATCTAAACTATTTTTAAATTCATGTATTGTTTTTGCACACACCACTTTCTCATCTAACTTGTTCCAACTGTCTATTACTCTGTGAGTAAAGCTGTTCTTTTTCAAATCTCTTCTATAGCTGTCTTTTTTTATTTTCTTTCCGTGTCCTCTTGTATTTCTGTCATCCCATTTTATCAGATTCTCTCTATCAGTAATTTCTATGCCTTTCATGATTCTGTAAATAGCTATCAAATCTCCTCTCTCTCTTCTTTGCTCTAGTGTCTGTAGTTCAAGTTTTCTAGTCTCTCTTCATATGATAGTTTTGAGAATGTTGGTGCCAGTTTTGTAATTGCTCTTTGTATTCTTTCAAGTTTTTTTATACATTTTTTTGTACTTGGTGACCATATCGTTGCTGCATATTCCAATCTTGGTCTTATCAGGGTGATTAGGATTTTCTTCACCATTTCTTCATCCAGGTATGTAAATGCAACTTTGATCGTTCTTATTAGATTATAAGTCTCTCCGAAAATCTTATTTATATGTTTCTCAGGTGACATATTATTCATAACAATGACTCCCAGGTCCTTCTCATTTTCTACTTTTTTTATTCCTTCTTCTCCCTATTTATATGCTCCTGTTATTCTGTTTTTGCTTTTTCCAAATTCCATTATACTACACTTTTTTGTATTGAACTCCATCTCCCATTTCCTACTCCATTCTTGTACTTTATTTAGATCTCTCTGTAGTGATTCACAATCCTCTTCAGTTTTCACTCTTTTCAGTAGTTTTGCATCATCTGCAAAGAAGCTCATATAGCTTTCTATTCCTTCATCCATATCATTAATATATATAGCAAACATTATTGGGGCCAGAACTGTTCCCTGCGGAACACCGCTTATTACTTCATCCCATTTTGAGTGCTGGTTTCTTATCACTACTCTCATTTTTCTTTCTTGCAAAAAGTCCTCCATCCAATATAGTAGCTTGCCCTGTATTCCTCCTTCAGTTTCTAATTTCTTAAGCAACTTCTTATGTGGTACTTTGTCAAAAGCTTTCTTTAGATCTAAAAATGCACAGTCTGCCCATCCATCTCTTTCCTGTATTATATCTATTAGTCTTGAATAGAAACATATTAAATTGGTGACGCATGATCGTCCTTGTCTGAATCCAAATTGCCTTGGATTTAACACTTTGTTTTTTTCTAAATATTTTACCCATCTACTTTTGATAATTCTTTCACAAAGTTTTGCTATTGTACTTGTTAGAGAGACTGGTCTATAGTTGGTAGGTTCTTCTTTATTTCCTCCTTTGTATATAGGTACTATGTTTGCTTTTTTCCAATCTTCTGGAACTTTTCCTTCTTTCAAGGAACTATTTAGTATGCTATGTATTTTGTCTGCCAGTTCATTCCTGCATTCTTTTAGTATCCAGTTTGCTATTTCATCTGGTCCATGCGATTTTCTGACATCAAGATTACTCAAGTGTGTTAATATTTCATTCTTTGTTACTTTTATTTCTTCCATAGGGGGGACTTTCTCTTTCCATTCGTTCTCTTCAGGTTGTATGTTCTCCCTTGTAAACACTGATTTAAAATGTTTGTTCATAATTTCCGCCATTTCCATTTCCTCAGTGTATTCAACTCCCTCCTGTCTTAATTTCTCCAAGTCTTGTTTGTTTTTCAGTTTATTGTTTACAAATCTGTAGAATAGTTTCGGTTGATCTTTACACTTTTCTATGATATCTTTTTCATATTTTCTCTTTTCTTCTCTGCACATTTGTACATATTCATTTCTATAGCAGGTATATATTTTCCATTTTTCAGTTCTTCTGTCTTTTTTCCATCTGGTCCAGGCTTTGTCTCTATTGTCTTTTAACTCCCTACAGCTTTTGTTGTACCAGCATTTTACATATTCTTTTTCTTGTTTTTGTCTTGGGACATACTTTTCCACTCCTTTTTTGTAAATTTTTGTCAAAATATTCCATTTCTCTTCTACTGTTGTTTCTTCTTTGTATATTTCTTCCCAGTTTTCCTTTTGAAAGAATTCTCTTATTTTATCAAAGTTTGTTTTTTTCATACATCATTCTTCCTTTTCTGTATTGTTCATTTCTTTTCATATATTTTTCTTCATTAAGTTCCAGTTCAATCAGTATGTGGTCACTTTTACTTATTGGTGTTTTATATTCAATTTTGTCCACTATTCTAGGTTCGGATGTAATTACTAGGTCTAGTTTCGATGGCTCTTCTTCATTTCTATACCTAGTGTTCTCCTGTATCCATTGTGTCATTGTATGGTCAGTAATCATCTCGAGTAGAGCGTTTCCCCATGATCCGTCTCCACCCTTTACTGTCATCTCTTCCCAGCAGATTTCTTTGCAATTAAAGTCGCCCATCATAACTATTTTTCCTCCATCTTCCATTATCTTATTTAATATTATCTTTGTGTCTTCTAACATACTTTTATGTTGTCTCTCTTCCCACGAGGCCATTTTTGAAGGCACATAATTTGTTACAAACTTTCTGCTCTTCCTATCTCTGTCTTCCACTTCCATCATAATCATCTCTATTCTTTCCATATGTGACATTCCTCACGTTTATATCCTTCTTAGTCAGGAACATAACTCCACCCCTTTGTTTTGTCTCTGTTTCTAATCCAATAATTATATGCATCATGTCCTACACTCTTGGGTGGTAGTGGACCTTTTAATTTTGTCTCTACAATTCTCATTATATCCGGTTCTTTTTCCTTCAGGTAATCATTCAGTTCGTTCAAGCCTGTTATTAATCCATCTATATCTGTGAAGGTCACTTAATTTTCTGCTACTTTCATTGCATTTTCTGTCTCCCTTTTGTTTTTTGCTGCTATGAACAATTTCCTCACTTTCATTTTCACTACTCTCCAATAGAATTTCTCTTTTCCTGACTCTCTTCTTTTCTGTTTTTTTTTCTTAGCTTCTAGTCTTTTCGCTTTTTCCTCTTTATTCATTTCTCTTTTTATCCATACCTTTTTATATTGTTCACTGTCTGTTAGTGTCCCTGTTTTTGCTAAGATTTTCTCTGCTGTCGTTTGTGACCTGAATTTAAGCTTAATTGGTCTGGTCTTATCTGTACTATATTTCCCGTGTCTATACATCTCTTCAGTTTGTTTCCATATTTTATGTTCATCTTCCTGAACTAATTCTAATATATTGTTTACTTTTTTTTTCTCCTTAATTCTCGTAGTCCTGTTTAAGTTATACTTCTCTTCCATCCCTAATATAATCATACATTTCTTTTTATCTGCTAAGTCTCTTACTATATTCTCTTGCTCCCTCATTACTTTAATAACTGTATTTTCAGTTTGTTCTTTCATCTACTGTGTCACTATGTCGTTAAATACAATTTTATTGTTCTCTTGGACTTTCTTCCAACCCTGTGCTTCTTTTGATATGGACTCCTTATTCTTTCTATTATTCCTCTTTAATTCCTCATTCTCATATTTTACTTATTCTGTTTTTTCAATTCTTCTACTTCTTTAGTTAGGTTTTGGTTTTCCTTCTTTAATTGTTCCAATTTATCAACTCGCTGTGCAATCTGTGTGAGTTGACCTAGCCTACTTTCCCAGTGTTGAGCCATTTTTTCTAGTCTTTCCTCTAGCCTTGCTAATCGGGGGGAGGTTGGCATCACCCCTTTATCAAATCCATTTAAATTATTATCTTCACTTTCCATTTTGTTGTTCTTATTTATATTTCTAAACTTAATGATTTTACTCAAATTATTCACTTCTCCCACGTCTTGTTGACATTCTTTTTTTCCGTTAGGTGGCGCCCGTGCGCCTCCCTCCTCATTTCCTTCCATTTCCCTCAGTAATCCCTCCCCTTCTCCTTTTCCATCACCTTCCCACTACACCACGAGCTTTCCCCTTCCCTATAGAATACAAAAAAGGTACTTCCTCGTTGTTGAGATCCACGAAAATTTCCCTTCTTCCGAGCTCCAACCTTCGCCGTGAGTCGGTCTACGTGTGTGTATTTACCTAGTTGTATTTACCTAGTTGTATTTTACGGGAAGGGGAGCTATGTTCGTGGGGTCCCGTCTTCATATCTCATTTTATCTAAACTATTTTTAAATTCATGTGTGTGTGTGTGTGTGTGTGTGTGTGTGTGTGTGTGTGTGTGTGTGTGTGTGTGTGTGTGTGTGTGTGTGTGTGTGTGTGTGTGTGTGTGTGTGTGTGTGTGTGTGTGTGTGTGTGTGTGTGTGTGTGTGTGTGTGTGTGTGTGTGTGTGTGTGTGTGTGTGTGTGTGTGTGTGTGTGTGTTTACCTAGTTGCATTTACCTAGTTGTATTTTGCGGGAAGGGGAGCTATGCTCGTGGTATCCCGCCTTTGTATCTCGCAGTGTCTAGTTTGCTTTTAAACTCATGAATGGTTTTTGCGCATACTATTTCATTATCCAGTTTGATCCGAGTGTCCACTTCTCTATGTGAAAAATTGTTTTTCTTCAGTTCTCTTCTGTAGCTATGTTTTTTTATTTTCTTTCCATGTCCTCTTGTGTTTCTCTTGTCCCAGTTTAGTAAGTCCTCTCTATCGAATATCTCTGTGCGTTTCATGATTCTGTAGATGGTCAGTAGGTCACCTCTCTCTTCTTTGCTCCAGCGTCGGTAACTCTAGTTTAGCCAATCTCTCATATGAGAGGTTTGTAAGTGCAGGTGCCATTTTTGTTGCTGCTCTCTGGATTCTTTTTATTTTCTTTATATTCTTTTTGGTACTGGGTGACCACAATGTCGCCGCATACTCTAGTCTAGGCCTTATCAGTGTAACTAATATATATATATATTTTTTTATCATGTCTTCGTCCAAGTATGCAAATGCCACTTTTATTGATCTTAGAAAGTTGTAAGCCTCCCCGACAATTTTGTTAATCTGTTTATCATAGGACAAGTCGTTTGTGATAATTACCCCCAAATCTTTTTCGGATCCTGCCTTCTTTACCTCCTTGGTTCCAATTGTATATTTTCCTGATATTCTGTTTTTGCTTTTTCCAAACTCCATTATGCTACACTTCTTAGTATTAAAGTCCACTTCCCATTTCTGACTCCAATTCCATACTTTATTCAGGTCTTCCTGCAGTGCTTCACAGTCCTTATCAGTTTCTACTTTCCTTAACAATTTGGCGTCGTCTGCAAAGAAGCTCGTGTGTGTGTGTGTATTCACCTCGGATCTGCTGCAGTCTCTGTCGAGACAGCCAGACACCACCCTACGGCAGTGAGCTCAGAGCTCATTATTTGCCGATCTCTGGGTAGGTCTGAGACCACTCACACACCACACACCGGGACAGCAAGGTCACAACTCCTTGACTAACGTCCCGTACCTACTCACTGCTAGGTGAACAGGGGTTACACGTGAAAGGAGACAAACCCAACTTATCTCCGCCCGGCCGGGGAATCGAGCCCCGGTTCTCTGGCTTGTGAGGCCAGTGCTTTACCAATCCGCCACCGAGCCGAGTGTGTGTGTGTGTGTGTGTGTGTGTGTGTGTGTGTGTGTGTGTGTGTGTGTGTGTGTGTGTGTGTGTGTGTGTGTGTGTGTGTGTGCGCGCGCAAGTGCATCATAGAAAATGGAACTCCACACCCCCATACTCTGTTATTTTCTTTGTCCAGCCGCTAGACTTAGCTATGACCTCATATTTCTCTATTTCATCCACTATGATCATGAAAATAAGTCATCAGAAACATGTTAACCTTTCCGCTTTATTTATTCCCTGAGCTGAATAAAATCAGTAGGAACTATATAAACCACTAAAATCATATCACGCAGCAAAATGTGATACAATAAACATATTCACGAGTGTCGTGTCAAATTGCATTTCCCTACAATATAACTCACGACTTCCAGAAATATTTTTCTGTTGATTTTTACGTGTTTTCAACTACTCTAGCATTCGCTATTGACGGAAATTACTAGATTTTTATGTAGTTGTTATATATTGTCAAAGATAAAAAAAAAAAGTAATTTCCAACTACTACGCACATCAAAATTATCAAAAACGCATAAAATCAACAAGAAAAAAAAATTCTGGAAGCTATATGTATTTTTCTGTGTTATGCAAAATTATTTTATTTGGTTGATAGAAAAATCCCTAGCTTCCAAAGATATACTGTACTCCTCCCTCGATTTAAGAATGCTTCATATACGAATTTTCGCTATAACGAACAAAAAAAATGTCCCAAAAATAGAAACACGAACTAAAAATTCGCCATAACGAACAAAATCCTGTTGAAAAAAATTATTGTATTTTTAAATCATAAATATTAAAAAAGAAAATTACTTTTACATCATAAATATTTTAAAAAAAAATGCCATATGTCCAAGTAAAAAAAATATAAAAGTGAAAATAGATACGTACGTACTGAGAAAGAACCAACCACCCAGTTTGTTATTGTTTTCAAAACAACGCAGTGTTCTGCTCGGTCTACTCACTCGGTCTCGGTTAATCGTGGTCTATCTAGCCTAGTAACCCCTATCATACTTCTCAGACATTTCATCTCAAACACATTCAAACTCCTTCTCTCTTCCTCTCTCATGTTCCATGTTTCTGCCCCGTACATTGTTGTTGGCACAATCACTCCTTCATATAACCCCCTCTTAGCATCCATTCCCAGATGTCTATTTCTCATTACACTTTTTAATCCACCAAGGCATTTACTCGCTTCTCTCAATCTACATTCTACCTCCACTGCCACTCCCTTTCCTGTCACATTCACACCCAAATATCTAAAACTATCC